>NW_020885108.1:64088-71007 GCF_003945725.1 Corapipo altera
AAAATCATAACACCGGGTCGGGGGGCAGCAGTTTTGTATTTCCCAGAGCCCGGAGAGGCTTCATTAAAACCTTCCCTTATCTTCCCTCCTCTCTGAATTGCCCTGGAGTGGTTTTTTTTCCTCCCAAATCTTTCAGGCCACGCCTCCCACAGGACACCCACTTGTTCTTGAAGTCCTCGACGAGGTCCTGCATGTTCCTGAGCTCGCCGTCCATGCGGCCCCTCTCGCCGAGGAGGTTGCCCAGCTGCCGCCGCAGGTTGCCCACGTAGGCCTCGAACAGCGGGTCCAGGCTGCTCTTGCCGGAGTTGTTCTTCTGCCCCTGCTCCTGCAGGAGGGTCCACTTGGTCTCCAGCACCTTGTTCTGCTGCTCCAGGAACCGAACCTGAGCGCGGGGGAGAGGATCGGCACGGGAATGAGCAGAGACCCCGGAGCAGAGGCGTTAAATCATGGAATCCCAGAGTCAGCTGGGTTGGAAGGGACCTCTGAGATCATCAACCCCAACCCTTGATCCAACCCCGCCGTGGTTCCCAGCCCGTGGCACTGATGCCACATCCAGTCCCATCTTAAACACCTCCAGGGATGGAGAATCCATCACTTCCCTGGGCAGCCCATTCCAATGGCTGAGCACTCTCTCTGCAAAGAAATTCTTCCTAATCTCCAACCTAACCCTCCCCTGGCACAGCTTTAGACCGAGCCCTCTTGTCTTGCTGATGGTTGCCTGGGAAAAGGGACCAACCCCCCCGTGGCTCCCCCCTCCTGTCAGGGAGTTGCAGAGAGTGAGGAGGTCTCCCCTGAGCCTCCTCTTCTCCAGGCTGAGCCCCCCCAGCTCCCTCAGCCTCTCCTCACAGCACTTGTGCTCCAGTCCCTTCCCCAGCCTCGTTGCTCTCCTCTGGACCTGCTCCAGCCCCTCAATGTCCTTCCTGAGCTGAGGGCCCAGAGCTGGACACAGCACTCCAGGGGTGGCCTCACCAGTGCTGAGTCCAGGCCAACAATCACTTCCTTGGACCTGTTGGCCACACTGCTCCTGAGCCAGGCCAGGATCCATTGGCCCTCTTGGCCACCTGGGCACACTCTGGCTCCTGTTCAGCTTCTTGTCAAATCCTCTGGATTATCCCGCCCGTCCCTCACCTGAGCAAATCCTCCCTCAGTGGACAGTTCTCTTAATTTATGAAGCCAAGGAGCAGCAACTGGAAAATGAGGGTTCAGCTCTTTCCCCACTGGCTTTACTTTAACATCCTTTGGGGTTGGTTTTTTTTTGCCTTGGAAGATATTTATCTTCCTTCCTTAAAGCCAAGTCTTCTACAGTTAGAAGACTTAATTGCCTTTCCCTTGGCTCACACGTGCCACAGATTTATCCAATTAAAGGCTGAGGGAGGACTCAAGTTGAGTCACCATAAAAGGATTTTATCTCGCAGGCCATAACCAAGCCCAACACACACGCTGTGATTCCCCACAGAGAGGAGGTCAAGCCACCAGACCTGGACTAAAACTGCCTTGCTCTGTTTAAACTAATCCTAAATGCTATTTCTCAGGCACAAAACCTGGACCTGATGCCTCAAAAAACCTGGAGCCTCAAGCCTCGTTTTCTGCCCTGTAACTGCTCAGCAGGACGTTATTTTTTGAGGGGTTTGATGAAAACCCACGGGCAGGGAACAGGCAGGAGGCGAGTGTGGCTCTGTGGAGTTGTGTTTTTGTACCTGCAAGGCTCGTTCTGTCCCTCCTCCGACCCCGCAGCCCCCGCTGGAGCCTCACCTTGTCGATGAAGGAGGCGAACTTGTTGTTGAGGCTCTTGATCTGCTCCTTCTCGTCCTTGCGCACCTGGCCGATGTTGGGGTCGATCTCCAGGTTCAGGGGGGCCAGCAGGCTCTGGTTCACCGTCACCTCCTGGATCGTGCCGACCCCGGAGGGGCCACCGGGAAATCCTGCCGGGCCCCTGCCCCCCCCTAACCCCCCGGGGAACCCTCCCAGCCCCCCAACGCCCCCAAAGCCGAACCCTCCTGCTCCTGCGTGCCCGCCCCCAAATCCCAGCCCCGCAGCCCCTCCACCGAAGCCGAACCCCCCTCCTGCCCCGCCGAGCCCCAGCCCGAGCCCAGCACCAGCCCCTGCACCCCCAAACCCTCCTCCTCCTCCTCCACCGAGCCCCAGCCCAGCACCCCCAGCACCGAGCCCCAGCCCAGCACCACCCCCTGCACCCCCTCCCAGCCCGGAGCCCCCCCCAGCTCCCCCCCCAAAGGCGGCCCTGAAGCTGCTCCCGACCCCGATGGAGATCCTCTTGCTGCCCCCGAGGTTGTAGAGGCTCCTGCTGCCAAAACCTCCCCCACCACCGCCTCCACCTCCCCCGACGAGCCTCCCAAAGCCGCCCCCTCCTCCTCCTCCTCCTCCTCCTCCTGCCCGTGCCACGGACACGGAGCTGAAGCCAGCCCTGCTGCTGCTGGGCACGATGGCCGAGGCAGCGCTGTAGGACCTGCCCCCGGGCCCTGCCCTCATGCTGAAGGTTCTGTTCATGGTGCAGGAGGGAAGAAGAGCCCGCTATGGAGGGACGAGCCCGCGGGCGAGATGCGGCGCCCAGAGAGACTCTGCTCTCTGCGGGCAGGCAGGGTGGGACTCCCCTTTTATCCCCCCGCCAGCTGGGCTTGGCTGTGTGGAAGTCCAGTGATCAAGCTGGTGCCTTCATGGTTTTGACGTGCCCGGAGCCAGGTGTCTCCCTGAAACTCGGGTGAGCACTGATGGCACTCGAACACACCCACGGGGCCACTGGGGATCTGCTCAGCTGGAAGGGGTTACCTAACGCCCGGATTCCTGGCAGGGACAGCCCAGCCCTGGTGCAGAACCTCTGCAGAGATGGGCTGTGTTAATCTGGATTCATTTCTCCAGACCTGGGAGTGCTCAAATCCAGGTTGGAGCAACCTGGGAGAGTGGAAGGTGTCCCTGGTCCAACAGAAGGTGTCCCTGGTCCAACAGAAGGTGTCTCTGGTCCAATAGAAGGTGTCCCTGGTCTAGTGGAAGGTGTCCCTGGTACAATAAAAGGTGTCCCCAGGCCAGTGGAAGGTGTCCCTGCTCCAGTAGAAGGTGTCCCTGCTCCAGTAGAAGGTGTCCCTGGTCCAATAGAAGGTGTCCCTGCTCCAGTAGAAGGTGTCCCTGGTCCAACAGAAGGTGTCCTTGATCCAGTGGAAGGTGTCCCTGCCCATGGCAGGGGGTGGAACTGGATGGGTTTTAAGATCCCTTCCCACAAAACCCATTCTGGGCTTCCATTATTCCCTCACTGTGGATCCCAGAACATCCCGAGTTGGAAGGGACCCAGGAGGACCATGGAGTCCAGCCCTCAGATCCCATTCTGGGATTCCATTATTCCCTCACTGTGGATCCTAGAATATCCCAAGTTGGAAGGGACCCAGGAGGACCATCCAGTCCAGCCCTCAGCCCTGCACAGGCCCATCCCCAGCAGTCCCACCCTGTGCCCCAGAGGATCATCCAAACCCTCCTGGAGCTCTGGCAGCCTCAGTGAAGTGACAGAAAAGGCATTTTAAAGGTACTAAACCCAGCAATCACACCCAGGGCACCCCAGCTCTGCTCCCGAGGTGCAGCAGATCCACACAGAGCTCAGGGCAGAGTCCTGTGAGAATAAAATGGCCAAATCTGGACCAAAATGACTCCTGGGGCCTCTTCCCCTGGAGGAGAGGGCGGGTGAGACGCTGATGAGCCCTGACAGCTCTGCTGGGGCTCCCATTTCTCCAGTCTGCTGTTCCCACTGGCTGGGCAGGGACTGCCTGCTGGGCTGGCACAAAGAGGTCCTGACCCAGTTTGCCTCTTTCCCATTTCCACATATTTAAATGTCACCCTAAGTTTTGGCCCCTTTTTGTCTCGGTTATTTGGTTTAGGGCAGGTTTTTCTGGGCTTCTCTCCTTGATGTTTTCGCTTCCAGAGGACAATTCCATCCCAGCCAGAGGCTGCTGCTGGGATTTCTCCTGCCAGGTGATTGTGTGATCGATGCATTTTCATCTTGACCTCAAAATTATTCCAGTAAAAGAGGCCGATTTTCTGGAAAACTCCCTGCCCAGCTCTCTGGAAGGATGTGATTTGCCTGCTTCATGTTGCCAGTCCTGAGTTTCTGGTTCTTTCCCAGCTCTGATTCCTTTTAAAGACCTTTGAACTTTCCATTCAAAACGCCACCAAAAGCAGGTTTTTAACCAGCATGGAAAACACTCCCACAAATTCTCCTTCTTTTACTTCCTGGAGTCCTTGGGGGGGGGGGGGAAGGAAAAAAAGAAGAAAGCTCCAATTGAACGGGGTGTGGTGACACTTTCTGGCACCTCAGACTTTGTAAATCTATGTTTGGAGCATTTTATTCCCCAAATTTCAGAGCTCAGCTGGTTTTCAAAGCTGGCTTTGCCCGGGCCCTGCACATGACTGGAGCTTTAAACACATTTCCAGGACAGGACTCTACACGCCCTCCAAAACACACCCATGAGCCCCAAGTGCTCCAAACCCACGAGGGACGAGCTAAAATCCCACTGGCATCTCTGGCAGAGCAGGGAAGCAGCTGCTGCTGAGCACAGAACTCCAAAAATCTGATTACCCGGGGGGTAAAAGCTGCTGGGGAGGCTCCAAAGGGAGCACAAACAGGGAATTTCCCTCTGCAGGCAGAGATTATTCCTGGCTGGAACAGGCTGGCTTTGGGAAATGTCAGTGTGGGTCTGCCTGGGATGTCACTGGGAATTCCTGAGCACCCACAGCCTGCAGGGTTTGCAGCAAATCCAGGCCTGGGATGTCACTGGGAATTCCCAATCACCCACTGCCTGCAGGGTTTGCAGCAAATCCAGGTCTGGGATGTCACTGGGAATTATGGAGCAACCACTGCCTGCAGGGTTTGCAGCAAATCCAGGCCCGGGATGTCACTTTGGATGTCACTGGGAATTCCCAGTCACCCACTGCCCGCAGGGTTTGCAGCAAATCCAGGCCCGGGTGTGATGGGAAAACGAGGTTTGTGTTTACAGTTCCCTGAGCCCAGGGAAGGGAGATGGGCCTGAAGCTGCCCGGGGAAGGGAGATGGGTCTGAAGCTGCCCAGGGAAGGGAGATGGGCCTGAAGCTGCCCAGGGAAAGCAGAGGGGCCTGAAGCTGCCCGGGGAAGGCAGAGGAGCCTGAAGCTGCCCAGGGAAGGGAGATGGGCCTGAAGCTGCCCAGGGAAGGCAGAGGAGCCTGAAGCTGCCCAGGGAAGGCAGAGGAGCCTGAAGCTGCCCGGGGAGGGCAGAGGAGCCTGAAGCTGCCTGGGGAAGGCAGAGGAGCCTGAAGCTGCCAAACGGGTTCGGAGCCGCCGGGAAAGTGGAGTGAACGGAATGGGATTAAAGGTGGGGCTGCCCAGAAAGGGGGGAATCGTCACTCGAGGCTCTCACCCTCCCCTCCCTCCGGCCCCGCCGGGCAGGAGGGGTGAGAGCCACAAAAACCACCCCCTGTCCCTGCTGGGCTGGGCTGTGGCGAGGAGCAAACGAGGCCTGGGGGCTCCAGAGCCAGAGGAGGACATGGGGATTCCGTCTGTCCGTGGGGATTCCGTCTGTCCACCGGGATCAGCGCTGCCAGACCTCAGAGAGGAAGAGGGGGAATGGAAGTTAAATATACGGAATAAATCCCTCCCTGGGAGGGGGGGAGGCCCTGGAATGGATTTCCCAGAGGATGCCCCGTCCCTGGGAGTGTCCAAGGGCAGGTTGGAGCCACCTGGGACAGTGGAAGGTGTCCCTGTCCATGGAACTGGATGGGCTTTAAGGTCCCTCCAACCCAACAATTCCACGATTCCGTGATTCCGGACTCCGCCAGTCTGTAAAGGGGCACGTCCAGAGTGACCCCCTGCAGGATTTGGCCTCCAGTATGTCCCAGACCCACAGTCCTGGACTTCCTTCTCTCCAAAACACCCCGTGACAGGAGAGGCTGGGGAAGGTGGGGCTGTCCAGCCTGGAGAAAGAGAGGTTGGGGTGTGGAGACCTCCCAGCAGCTTCCAGGATCTGAAGGGGCTACGAGGAAGCTGGAGGGGGACTCTGCATCCACATTATCCAGGACAGGGATAGTGGGTTCAAAGGGAAAGAGGGGGAATTGAAGTTAAATATACAGAATAAATTCCTTTCTGGGAGGGTGGGGAGGCCCTGGAATGCATTTCCCGGAGAAGCTGTGACTGCCCCATCCCTGGAAGTGTCCAAGGCCAGCTTGGAGCCACCTGGGATAGAGGGAGGTGTCTCTGCCCATGGAACTGGATGGGCTTTCAGGTCCCTTCCAACCCAACCACTCCATGATCCCACAATTCTGGACTCTGCTGATCCACAAAGGGGCACATCCAGAGCTGCACCGTGCAGGATTTGGCCTCCAGCCTACCCCAAAACCACACTGCTGGCCTTTTTGTCTCTCCCAAACACCCTGATCTACATGAACACCTGAGAGCAGCAATCGTGGGTTTTGCAACACCTTCGAGTCGAGGACAGGGATGATTAAAGGTTTTCTCCCAGAAGGAGCTGCTGGGCTGCTTTGGTCCCCTGGGGACATGGCTGGGGCTGGGTGTGCAGGTATTGCTTGGCAGGGACACCATCAACATAAATTATGAGCTGTCGGGGCACTGGAAGCTTCTTGTTTGGGTGTTTCTGCTTCTTATTTACATGGAAATGAGGTGAAGTCCGAGCTGAAAACAGGGAGAGAACCAGTTCCAAACCACCTGTAGGTGGGTGAGTTTTGCCTCCTCACCGAGGGCTGGTCCACTCGGCTTTCAGCACCCCCCGCCCAGGTGTTGTTACATTTATTAAAGTCTCATTAGTGCCCTGCCCCCCGCTGATCTCCCCCAAAAAACCCCCGGAGGAGCCCCAGCGTGGGGAGCCCGAACCCACCGCGCCCGTGAGGGGACAGAACTGGGATGGGTTTGGGGACAGGACCAGGGTGGGTTTG
>NW_020885108.1:71017-76387 GCF_003945725.1 Corapipo altera
CTGGGTTCGGGGACAGGACCAGGGTGGGTTTGGGGACAGAACCAGGGTGGGTTTGGGGACAGGACCAGGGTGGGTTCAGGGACAGAACTGAGCTGGGTTTGGGGACAGGACCAAGGTGGGTTTGGGGACAGGACCAAGGTGGGTTTGGGGACAGGACCAGGGTGGGTTTGGGGACAGAACCGGGCTGGGTTTAGGGACAGGACCAGGGTGGGTTTGGGGACAGGATCAGGGCTGGGTTCAGGGACAGAACTGGGCTGGGTTTGGGGGTAGAACTGGGGCTGGGTTTGGGGACAGAACCAGGGTGGATTTGGGGACAGAACCAGGGCTGGGTTTAGGGACAGAACCAGGGTGGGTTCAGGGACAGAACCAGGGCTGGGTTTGGGGACAGAACCAGGGCTGGGTTTGGGGACAGGACCAGGGCTGGGTTTGGGGACAGAACCAGGGCTGGGTTTGGGGACAGGCCCAGGGCTGGGTTCATCCCCAGCACACCAGCGAGCACAGACCCAGCCTGGCAGGAGGGCTGAGCTCGTCCTCCAGCCCTGGGAAGAAGCCCTGAGTCAGCAGGGAAGTCTGGGAAGCCGAGTGGGAAGTGGGGGAATAAATCACCGGGAATTAACGCCCGGCTCTGGGTGAACCTTTCAAGGGGCAAAGGAAGCCACCCACGCCCTGTGCTGCTCCCAGAGCTCCCAGACTGGGCCAGGAGCCCTGGATTTGTCCAAAGGGCAGCTCAGAGCGGGGCTGGCTCGGGACTGGCTCCCAGGGGAGCCGTGGGAAGGGAGAAGCCGCTGGGCCGGTTGGTTTTCCCGGCACCCAGCTGTGCACCCAGCTGTGAGTGTCACCCTGAGTGTCACCCTGAGTGTCACCCTGAGTGTCACCCTGAGTGTCACCACGGCCAGACCTTCCCAGCCTTGTCACAGAGACCTGGCAGAGGGTCAGTGGCCCTCTGGGAACTGGGGACTCTGCCAGAGCTTCAGGAGCGCTGGGACAAGGCTGGGGCACAGGGGGGGATTTTTGGGGTGTCCTGTGCAGGGCCAGGAGTTGGACTCGATGATCCTTGTGGGTCCCTTCCCATTCAGGATATTCCATGATACTGTGCTCCTTGTGGGTCCCTTCCAGCTCTGGTTATTCCGTGATCCCATGAGTTTAGAGGTCAGGGAGTGTTTGGACAATGCTCCCAGGGACAAGGTGGGATTTTTGGGTTTGTCCCGTGCAGGGTCAGGACTTGGACTGGATGACCATTGTGGGTCCCTTCCCACTCAGGATATTCCACAATTCCCTGACCCTCATGGAGAACAGGTTGTGGGTTTGACCCCTGTATGGACCATTCCCTTAAGAGTTGGACTCGATGGCCCTCGGGGGTCCCTTCCAACTCAGAGTATCCTGGCATTCTAAATCCCAGTCTCCCAGAATGGTGGGAGAGGGTCTTCCCCTCCCTGGAAGGGTTGTTGGAGGGGCCCATCCAGCCACAGCTCCAGACTCTGCTCTCTGGGAGGGTTCCCATGTTTTGGGGCCGGGGAGGAGCCCCTGGGGATGCATTTTTGGGAAGCTGCACTTTGGCTTTCTCCAACCAACCCACTCCATGAGAGAGGTCCAGGGGTGGGCTGGGGGATTATTCCTCCCTGACCACCTGAGCTGCTTCTCAGTGATTCCTTTGAACAAGGCCTGGCTGCCTTTTTGTGCCTCCAGAGCTCCCAGACCCCGGGAGGGATCCCGGGAGTTCCTCACATCCCACGAGTGTTAAATATCCTCCTTCACCCCTCCTCTCCAGACTTCCTCGTGGCCACACTAATCACTGGATGGGACAAAGGCATGCAAAGGTGCCTCGGGAAGGAGACCAGACAAAAACTTGGTTAAAACTCCGCTTCTTGAAGCTCCAAACCCCACCCCTTTGGAGACTGAGGAAATCTGTAATCCCGAGGAGGGAAATCAAGCCCAGCATGAATTATGCATTTCGTTTATTGAAGGCACAGCTGAAAGGCTGGAGTAAGGAAGGGTAATCAACTCTGTTCACTTACACATGAAAAGCTTTAAATCTGTCTGGTACACACAGGAAAAACAACTCATGCATTAACCTACAGAAATATAAGGTGCTCGTCGGGCTGTAATTAAACTCTGCTCTGCCAAACCCGGTGGAGCAACTCGGACCAATTTACATAAGTGTTACCAACCCTCCGGTAAACAGGAAAAATTGGCTTTTCTGCTGTCATTAAAGGAGTTAAATTACAGCTGCAGCTCCGCCTCGGACAATTAAGCTGTGGCTTCTCTCTCTGAAGTCGGGGATGAGCAAATTTCTCATCCTTTTGCAAGAGCTGCGTCGGGGAAAGCGAGTCCCCGCTGGGAAGGGGTCAGGCGGGGCAGGGCCGCTCGGGGATGCGCGGACACAGGGACGGGCTCTGAAATGAAAACCTCACCCGGCTCAGGGCGCGGGGGGGGGCGGTTTGGGGGGGACTTTCCCGCACTAAGGACACGAGAGGGAGGGCGGGTTTTTGGTCCTGCAGAGAGTGGGTGGCAGAGCGCCCCGCGGAGCGCACGGTGCGTGATGCCCGGAGCTGTCGGGGGGGGGGGAGGGAGAGGGGGAACACTGTTTTGTTTCTTTTTCCTGCAGAAATGCTGGTTATTTTTTCCAACGGCGACGCGCCGAGGAGGGAGGTGAGGGGGGGGGGACTCTCTACCGGGTCGTTCTGACCACGCGCACGGCCGTGCCGAACCTGCTGCCCGCCCCGCACACCCCCGCGCCGGGCAGCAGGACGGCGCCGGGCCCGCACTGCTCCACCCCGGCGCACACCACGCCGCCCAGGTTGCCCAGGTTGCCCAGGTTGCCCACGGCGGGGGCGCACTGGACGCTCTCCACGCCGGGCATCACCTCCCTGCCCACGCAGCCCGCGGCGCTGCGGGCCCCGAAGCCGCCGCCCGCCTTGGGCAGGCAGTCGACGCTGCGGGCGCTGAACCCCGCGGTGCCCACCGCGAAGGACGGGCCCAGCCCCAGCCCCAGCCCCGCGCCCGCCCCGCCGGCCTTGACGGAGCATTTCCCGGCGAGTCCCGACAGCGAGCGGCACTCCCCGACCGTGCCACCGCCGCTGACCACGGCTGCGGGGACAGAAAACACGCGCGGTCACCGCCGGGGCAGCCAAAAGAGGCTTAGGGGGGGTTAGGGAAGGGTTTGAAGTCTAGGAGTTAAATAATTCAGGAGTTAAAGTCAAGGGAACGAAGCGGGGGGTTCATCCACTCACCTACGCTCACGGGGTTGCCGGTGCATATCCTGTGGGGAAAAGAGGCGTCTCAGGGATGCGTTTGGGGAAATATTCCTCGAAAAGAGGCATTTTCAAAGGAAACTGAGGCGCTGCCCGGCCGCTGCCTCCTTAAAAAGCCGGCGGGTCCTTCAGCACCTTCGGGTGTGAGGAGCTGGGTCAAACTGCCCACTGAAGCGCCGCGGGGCGGGATCCCAACATTTGGTGGACAACCTCATATCCCATGTTCCCTTTGGAGGGGATGTTAAGGTGTTTGGGAGGCGGGGGATCTGAGTACGCTGGGGGGAGGAGGAGGAAAGGGGGGCGATGGTCCCCCTCTGCACCCAGGAGGAGAGAAAAGAAACCCTGTTCCCCTTCTGCACCCAGGAGGAGAGAAGAGAAACCCTGTTCCCCTTCTGCACCCACGAGGAGAGAAGAGAAACCCTGTTCCCCTTCTGCACCCAGGAGGAGAGAAAAGAAACCCTGTTCCCTCTCTGCACCCAGGAGGAGAGAAAAGGGGTGATGTTCCACCCGTTGGGAGAGGAAAAGGACCCTGCTCCCCTCTGCACCCAGGGGGAGAGAAAAGGGATGGTGTTCTCCCTCTGCACCCTTGGGGAAAGAAAAGGGATAATACACCCACTCTGCACCCATAGGGTGAGAAAAGGGGCCCTGTTCCCTCTCTGCACCCATGGAAGAGAAAAGGGACCCTGCTGCCCTCTGCACTCACAGGGTGGAAAAAGGGACCCTGTTCCCCCTCTGCACCCTTGGGGAGAGAAAATGGACCCTGTTCCCCCTCTGCACCCATGGAAGAGAAAAGGGATAATACACCCACTGTGCACCACGGGGAGAGAAAAGGGACCCTGTTCACCCTCTGAACTCACAGGGTGGGAAAAGGGACCCTGTTCCCCCTCTGCATCCATGGGGAGAGAAAAGGGACTCTGCTCCCCTCTGCACCCATGGAAGAGAAAAGGGACAATGTACCCACTCTGCACCCATGGAAGAGAAAAGGGACAATGGACCCGCTCTGCACCCATAGGGTGAGAAAAGGGACTCTGTTCCTCTCTGCACCAATGGAAGAGAAAAGGGATTCTGCTCCCCTCTGCACTCAGAGGGTGGGAGAAGGGACCCTGCTCCCCTCTGCACCCATGGAAGAGAAAGGGACCCTGTTCCCCTCTTCCCCCTGGGGTGCATCCTTTCCCTCTCCTCTTGCGGGGCTTTCCCGACCCTCCTCCCGAGGCCCCCCCGGGACGCTCCCACCTGCTCTCCTCTCCCTCCAGCAGCGTCCTGTACGTGGCGATCTCGATGTCCAGGGCCAGCTTGACGTTGAGCAGCTCCTGGTAGTCCCTGAGCAGACAGGCCATCTTGTCCTTGGCCTGCTGCAGGGCCGTCTGCAGGTCCACCAGCTTCTGCCGCGCGTCCTTGAGGGCGCAGTCCCCGCGCTGCTCGGCGTCGCAGATGGCTGTTTGCAGGGCCGAGATCTGGGGACAGGGGGACAGCCGTGCTGTGCTTCAGGGTGGGAGGCACCTCCGAGCCCAGCCAGTCCCACCCCAACCTTCCACGGGTCGCTCCAAGCCCCGTCCAACCCGGCCTTGGGCACCTCCAGCCGCGACTTCTCTTGGCAAAGAGGGTGAGGGGGGGATATAAACAGGGATCTCCACAGGGTTGCTCCTGTGACCCCTCATTTCTCAGTGAGGAAGTGCCAGGGAGCCCAAATTTCAGCTGGATTTGTGGTGGCCAGGGGGGATATAAACAGGGATCTCCTGTATAAACAGGGTTGCTCCTGTACCCCCTCATTTCTCAGCAATGAAGTGCCAGAGAGCCCAAATTTCATTTGGATTGGTGGTGGCCAGGGGAGATATAAACAGGGATCTCCACAGGGTTGCTCCTGTGACCCCTCATTTCTCAGCAATGAAGTGTCAGAGAGCCCAAATTTCACCTGGATTGGTGGTGGCCAGGGGGGATATAAACAGAGATCTCCACAGGGTTGCTCCTGTGACCCCTCATTTCTCAGGAAGGAAGTGCCAGGGAGCCCAAATTTCAGCTGGATTGGTGGTGGCCAGTGGTGATATTGAGGCACCTCCACAGGGTTGCTCCTGTACCCCCTCATTTCTCAGCGAGGAAGTGCCAGAGAGCCCAAATTTCA
>NW_020885108.1:76397-78236 GCF_003945725.1 Corapipo altera
TGGATTGGTGGTGGCCAGGGGAGATATAAACAGGGATCTCCTGTATCCCTCATTTCTCAGGGAGGAAGTGTCAGGGAGCCAAGATTTCAGCTGGATTCATGGTGGCCGAGCAGTTTGGGATGAAAGGGAAGGGACCCATTGGCTGCACCCTGTGGGGAACTCAGGAAACACTGATCCTGTTACAGCCAAACCAACCAGCCTCTTATTCACCAAGTGAGAAATAAATCTGCTTTTCTCTTTGTGTTTGAAGCTCTTTTGTGTGTATTTTGTGTGCATTTGAAGCTCTTTTGTGTGTATTTTGTGTGCATTTCAAGCTCTTTTGTGTGTATTTTGTGTGCATTTGAAGCTCTTTTGTGTCTATTTTGAGTGTTTTTGAAGCTCTCTAATGTGTATTTTGAGTGCATTTGAAGCCACAAACAGATCCAGTCTGGGCTGGGGGTTCTTGGCCGCTCTGCAGGGTGGGAGCTGCTGAGGATGAAGCCCTTTGATGGAGGAGTTTCCCAGCCCCGTGGGATCCAGCCCTTTTGTCCTACCTGTTTCTTCACGTTGTCGGACTCGCACTGCAGCTTCTGGATCATCCTGTTCAGCTCCGCGATCTCGCTCTGGTTGTTCCTCAGGTCGTCGCAGAACTTGCCCCGGCTGCTGTGCAGCTCCTCCAGCTGTGGCACGGGGAGGGGACGGTGGGAACGGGCCCAAACTGCCCCTTCCAGGGAAGGTGGAGACTCTCCAGACACCCCCTCAGCCCGGACGAGGCCCCAGTCCCGGGTGGGTGCCGGGCTGGGCGATCTTGGAGGTCTTTTCCAAGATTTTCCCTTGGGAAAACGAGGCTCCTCATGGGCATGGTCTGTCCCACCACCTCACTTCAGACATCCCCAAAGCAACCCCACGACCTGCCGTGCTCTGCTGTTACACCACAGTCTCAAACCACACTTTTAATGTCGCTTTTGTGTTTTGGTTTTCTTTTTCTGGCCAGACTTTGTTCAGGTTATGAGAAACGAAAATGGGGTTTTACAGGCGTGTGGTGAAGCTGTGAGATGTCCAAGTCTCAGAGTGGACTCGGGTGTCAGGGTCTTTTTTTTGGCCAGTTAAGGGAAATATAAAAACTTAAAAGTTAAAAATTAAAATCTTTCGGGGCCATGTGAGAGTTTGGTCCACAGGGGGGTTTCTTTTCTCTCTTTGGGCTAAGAACAAAGGAAGATCCATCACTTTTGACAGAGTGGCCAATTAGAAAAAAGGGAAAGCCCCTGTTCAGAGAAAAGAAACCTTTTTAGGCAAAAGTGAACATACTGAGCTCATCTGAAAAAAGGTGGGATTTTGTAAAACTATAAAATGCACGAAATTTAAAGCCAAGGGGTCTTTTCTCCCCAAAGAACTCGGTGTGAGACCGGACCCAGCACGCTGAATAAACCCTTCCTTTTTGTTTTGTGAGTTTTTGCCGCCTTTCCAAATTCGAGGGAGGGATTTCTCTCACAAGGTGACCCCCCCGAGGGGTCCTTTCCACCTCCCAGGGTGTGACCCTGTGGCCCTGAACCCACAGGGGCAGCGTGGGGCGGGTGGGGGACAGAGGGGGGTCCCAGGAACGGTGTCTGGAGGGGTTTCACTCACCCTGGTCTGGTAAAACGCCTCCACCTCGGCCTTGCTCTTCTGGGCGATCTCCTCGTAGCAGCACTCCACGCTCTTGATGATGCCCTCCATGTCCAGGTCGCGGCTGTTGTCCATTTGCACGATGACCGAGGTGTCACAGAGCTGGCAGTCCAGCTGGGCTCTCTCCTGCGGGACCAGGGAACGTCAGGATCATCCCTGAGCCACCCAGGGAGCATCAGGACCATCCCTGACCCA
>NW_020885108.1:78636-78951 GCF_003945725.1 Corapipo altera
CCCCCGGGGTTTTGGGGCTGCCATCGCGGGGTTTTCAGCAGCGCCGCCTTCGCCTGGCCCTGGTTTGGGGGAGCGGGGGGGGCCCGGAGCTCTCACCTCGGCGTAGATGCACTTGAGGAACTCCAGCTGCTGCCGCAGGAGCCCCACCCGCACCTCCAGCTCCTCCTTGGTCAGGTACAGACAGTCCACGTCCTGCGGAGGCAGCGGACACTCGTGAGCAGAGGGGAAAGGAGCAGGGACCGGGCAGAGCCCGGCTTTGCTGTCGGATCTGGAGCAGAGCCCGGCTTTGCTGTCGGAGCTGGAGCAGAGCCCGGC
>NW_020885108.1:78961-83770 GCF_003945725.1 Corapipo altera
CCGGCTTTGCTGTCGGAGCTGGAGCAGAGCCCGGCTTTGCTGTCGGATCTGGAGCAGAGCCCGGCTTTGCTGTCGGATCTGGAGCAGAGCCCGGCTTTGCTGTCGGATCTGGAGGAAACCTCACTCTTTCCAGCCCGGGCTTTGTGTTTTCTGGGCTGAAAAACCTCCCCGAGGTTCTCCCAATTCGTGGAGCTGCCTCGTTTTTGGGGCTGCCCCGCGAGGCCTCGGGCGGTGCCGCGGTGCCAGGACTCCCCACGTCCCTCCTGGCCCCTTCTCCCCCTGGTTTTGCCCTCTCCCAGCCGGTCCCTGGGGTGACTTCACCTTCTTGAGCACCACGAACTCGTTCTCGGCCGCCGTGCGCTTGTTGATCTCATCCTCGTACCTGTGGGGGGAGAGAGAACGGGGGGGTCCTGAGCCCTGGGGGTCCCCCCTGCGTCCCCCAGGTGGCCCTTGGAGACCCTGGGAAGTGAGAATTGGCTTTGGCAACTCTTTTTTTATCATTATTTTTCGCTTTGTTGCCGTTTCTCCCCTCCCTTTGCTCAGCAGTTTGAGACGCTCCGCGCCCGCGGTTCGGGGCGGGTCGGAGTCAGAGGGCAGAAAACGGGGCCAAACCACGAGAAAGGCAAAGCCCTGGCCCGGGCTGGAGGCTTGGCTTGGCCTCTCCCAGCCCCCCTGCTTTGGGAGAGGTTTCTCTGAAGCGCCCAGGACTCTGCCCGGGGGGGTTTTGGGGAGACTGTGGCCAAAAACGCCCCGGGGGGGGGGTCAGGAGCTTGAGCAAGCCGTGACACTGCCAGGGCAGCGGGGAGCAAAGTCGGGCAGGGATGAGTCAGGAACTGCAAGAGCTTTCCCAAGAGGACGCCGCTGTGAGCTGGACCTTCGTGGGGGTGGCTCAGCAAGAAAAGCCCCCGAGGTGCCGGGCTGGAAAATCCCTGGAGAAAGGGGTGTCCAGTGTCCCGGTCTGTGGCTCAGCAGAGCACACGGGGAGGTGTCCAGGGGTGGCTGCGGCTCAGACTGACAAACCCGCTCCCACATTCCCTCCGGGAAGGGAGAAGGAACCCCAACACCATGCAGGTGAAGAGTGGGGTGGAGATAAAGAGGCTGCGGGTGTTGTGGGACAGATCTGGGGGAGCCCCAGGCACAGATACGGGGGAGATCTGACGTGGCAAACCACGGGCGAGGGCAGGAGGGAGAGGAGAAGCGGCTCCCTGTCCCTGTCCCTGAGGAAACTGGGGCTGAGGAGCTCTCCCAGTCCAGCTCCAGCACCCGGAGTGCAGTGGTGGGACCCCGGCGCAGGAAACCAGCCCGGTCCTGCCGTGACCCCCCCGTGTCCCGGGTTTTGGACACATCCACTGCAGCCTCCTGGGATTCCCTCTCCGGGCAGCGACCCCCCGGGAGCGCAGATTCCCTCCGGCCGGGACTTACTTGCACTTGAACTCCTGGACCAGGTCCCGGAGGCAGCGCTCCTCGTTCTCCAGCCGCTCCCTCTCCCCCATCACACATTCCAGCTGCTTCCTCAGGTTGCAGATGAAGTTCTCGAACACGGGCTCCAGGTTCCTGCGGGAGGCTGGCAGGACATACTGCTGCAGCAGCTCCCACTTGGTGGTCAGCACCTTGTTCTGCTGCTCCAGCAGCCTCACCTGGGGACGGGAGGGGTTGGGAGAGTCAGGAAACCCCCTCCTGGCCCGGGCGAAAAAAGGGTTTCTCCACTTGCAAAAGGCAAAAATCCGAATTGCAAATGGTGGAGCGGGCCCAGCATCTCCTGTGAGCTCGGGCTGGTCCCACCCAGGACTCGTATCACAGGCTGGGCAACATCAAAGCCTGTGCTCTGTGCTGAGGCCGATCGGGGCTCAGCCAGACACCCCCCCTTCCCTTGGAGGATCCACAGCCCCATCCAGGGCAGGGATGAGCCTCTCCGAGCACCGGCAGCTCCATCCTGGATCTCATTTGGGTGTATCTGATTTCAGCTCTAACCACGGGTACTTATCATGCCTTTCACTGCCTGATTAAAGGCTCTCTGAGAGCCTTGATGGGTCATGAATAAGTCATTTCTCCAGCTGGGAGCTGCTCCTCCTGGCTTGGTTCGGTTTTTCCAGCTGCTGAACAACTCCCAAGGAAAAGCAGGAGCAGATCAGACACAGCGAATTTTCTTTGCCGTTTGAAAAATCATTTCCCAGAGCGGGTTTCTGAACATGCACAGAAACCCTTCAGTTTAGCTAAGGAAACAATGATATAAATTACATGTTCTTAGGAAATCACCAAATCATTTCATTGCCAGAGCGGAGGGACAGAGAAATTAAAATTATTCATTTGACTGTAGCCAAGTCTGTCCTTCCCCATCTCGATGAAGCAGAGCTTCAAGAACATAAAAGTTCACAGAGTTGTGAGAACAACGTCAGGTTCTGCACTTGGAATAAAACTTCCTGGTTTGCCTCTTTACATTCCCGTGCCTCCATCCCCTCTCCCACAGCTCTGGATTTACTGAATCCCTGGAGCTGCCCCCCGTGGAGCTCTTTGGTGGGTTGGTGACCATCCAAAGGTGCAGCACCCGTGGGGTTGCCTCGGTGTGAGGCTTAAATCCAGAGTGTCCCCAGGTCAGGATCACCCTGCTCCATCAGGACGGTTTGGATGTCAGGCTGCTGGGAGAAATATCTCCTGGGGTGTCTCTGGATCGTCTCTAAGGTCCCTTCCCACCCAACCATTCCATGATTCCATGAGCTTTCCTACTGGAAGGGGTCCCTGTCCATGGCAGGGGGTGGAACTGGATCATCTTTACAGTCCTTTCCAACCCAAACCATTCCATAATTCCATGATCTTTCCTAATGGAAGGGGTCCCATGGCAGGGGGGTGGAACTGGATCATCTTTCAGATGCTTCCAACTCAACCCGTTCCACAATTCCATGATCTTTCCTAGAGGAAAGTGTCCCTGCCCATGGCAGGGGGTAGAACTGGATCGTGTTTAAGATCCTTCCTAACCCAACCCAACTCAGCCCGTTCCACAATTCCACAATCTTTCCTAGAGCAAAGTGTCCCTGCCCATGGCAGGGGCTGGAACTGGATCACGTTTAAGATCCTTCCCAACCCAACCCAACCCGTTCCACGACTCTACGATCTTTCCCACTGGAAGGAGCCCCCAGGGGACACCACAGCCCTCGGAGCATGAGGACACGGGGACAGAGGGAGCCATTAACCCTAAGCCTGAGCCTGAGCCTGAGCCTAACCCTGCCCCTGCCCCTCACCTTGTCGATGAAGCAGGCGAACTGGTTGTTGAGGTTCTTGATCTGCTCCTTCTCGTGGGTCCTCACTTGGCACTCCTCGGGGTCCACGCCCACGCACAGGGGCTTCAGCAGCTCGGGGTGGATGCTGACGCCGCGGATGCCCTCGGAGCGGCCCGTGCCCACGCCCAGGCCCACGCCGAGCCCTCCGCCGTAGCCCCCCACGGCCACGCCGTCGCCCAGCCCGCGGTAGCCGCCCAGGCCGCCGAAGCCGCCGGCGCAGCCGCCGAAGCCCACGACGGCGCCCACGCCGAAGCGTGCCGGGGGGGCCGAAGGCGACGCCGCAGCGCCCGACGGCGGGGCCGCCCAGGACCCCCCCGCGGCAGCCGCCGCCGAAGGAGATGCGCTGCCCCCGGCCCAGGTCGCAGACGCTGCGGCTGCTGAAGCCGCCCAGGCCGCAGCGCCGGGCCGAGGGCTGGCACGCCGAGGCCGAGCCGGCGCTGCCGCGGCCCAGCCCGCACACGGCCGAGGCCGAGGAGAAGCCCCGTCGGCCCAGGATGGAGCTGGAGGTGTAGCACTGTCGACTCATGGCGGCGGGAGCGGCGGCGTGGAGCGCAGGGAGAGGCAGAGGAGATCTCCTGTGGCTCCTCCGAGGCGCGGCCCTTCCCCTTATATACATTTCAGGAGGTGCCTGAGATGCAAAAATTTAATTTATCCGCTGGGTTTGGCCTGCCTGGCAGCGAGGAATGGCTTCCAACATTTCAAACCCACAGCAAACACTTGTATCTCATGCGAAATAATGTGGAAATTAAAATAAACTGCTTTGCTTGCAAGCTTCGGTTTCAGGACTTGTATTTTACTTAATTAATCTGCTTCCTTATTGTGTAATTATAGTTTAGCAAAATAATTCAAGGGGTTTTTATTCATGGCTTGTTTACGGTCGGGTTTCACCACAGCGTTTAATTACGTGTCAGGGACCTCCCGCAGGAGTGTCGTGGCCGTGCCGCCTCTCCGGGGTCCCCGGGCAGCCCAGGGCGGGCTCTGGAGCCACGGCCGGGGCACAGGGAGGGTGGATCCACCAAGGAACAGCCCTGGAGCTGTCGGGAGCCTTCTCGGGAGCGTTTGTTCCCTCCTCCTGCAGGGATCTCGCAGGGAATTCGGCCGCAGCCGGCTCGTGGCACCGGGAATTTCCGTGTCGGCGGAGCTGGGACGGTGTGAGATGGTGCCGAGGACGAGTTTGGTCACGGGGAGGCTGCTCGGGGAAACTGGGAGTCGGAGAATCGTGGAATGGTGGAGTGGTTTGGGTTGGAAGGGACCTCAGGGGTGGTCCAGTTCCACCCCTCTGCCATGGGCAGGGGACCCTTTTCTCTAGGAAAAATCATGGAATTGGGGAATGGTTTGGGTTGGAAGGACCTTAGAGGGCATCTGGTTCCAACTCCTGCCATGGGCAGGGGCACCTTCCTCTAGGAAAGATCATGGAATTGTGGAATGGTTTGGGTTGGAAGAACCTTAAAGATGGTCCAGTTCCACCCCTCTGCCATGGGCAGGGACCCTTTCCACCAGGAAACATCATGGAATCATGGAATGGTTTGGGTTG
>NW_020885108.1:83780-85842 GCF_003945725.1 Corapipo altera
TGGAATGGTTTGGGTTGGAAGGACCTTAAAGATGGTCCAGTTCCACCCCCCTCTCGTGAGCAGGAACACTTCCTCTAGGAAAGATCATGGAATTGGGGAATGGTTTGGGTTGGAAGGACTGTAAAGATGATCCCATCCCAATCCCTGCAATGGACAGGGATATCTTTCAGCAGGAAAGCTCATGGAATCATGGAATGTTTTGGGGCTGGAAAAGACTGTAAGGATGATCCAGTTCCAGCCCCATGCCGTGGGCAGGGACACTTCCTCCAGGAAACATCATGGAATGGTGGAATGGTTTGGGTTGGAAAGGACCTTAAAGCTGATCCAGTTCCACTCCTGTGTGTGCAGGGACACCTCCCACTATCCCGGGTCCCTCCAGGCACTGGACACTTCCAGGGATCCAGGGGCAGCCACAGCTTCTCTGGGAAACCTGTGCCAGGGCCTCCCCCCCTCCCAGGGAAGGTGAGGATGGGGAATTTTTTCCCCATCTTCCTGTGACACCCCTTTGTGACATTAAATCACTCTGGAAGTGTCAGGGATGAGAAGACCCCATCCCCTCTTCATTAAAATTCTTAAAAAGACTGAAATTTGCTTGGAAACAAAAAAAAAGTCCTTTTTTTTTTATTATTTTTGCCTTAACAAAGGGTTCCAGTCGCAGAACCACAGGGGATTGCAGAGCTCGCCCTGAGAAGTCTTTGTGTCTTTGCCGGGGCAAAATTAACTGGCTCTGGAAGGATTCTTGAGTTAAAAATAAGGCAAAAAAAATCAGGATATTTAGAACATTTGTGGGGTCTCTCTCCTGGAAGGGTCTTTCCTTTTTTTTTTTGGCACATCTCAGGTTGAAATGAAGGATAAAATCCTCTCTGTGTAATTATAACCACGCAGCAGCTCCGCTGTAGCTCCGTTGGTCTGAGTGTGTTGGGGTGCACATCTTGCCAGTGGGATCATGGAATCACGGGATGATGGAATCACGGGATCACGGAATCACGGGATCACGGAATCACGGGGTGGTTTGGGTTGGAAGGGACCTCAAAGCTCATCCCATCCCAAGGGCAGGGACACCTTCCCCTGGACCGGGTTCCTCTCATTTGCAGGGTGGTTGGAGAGACCAGCAGAGCTTTTGGGCTCCGTGTCCTCCGTGTCACTGTGTCCCGGGCAATCCAGGTGTCACCGTGTCCTGGGCAATCCAGGTGTCACTGAGCCCTGGGCAATCCAGGTGCCACCATGTCCTGGGCAATCCAGGTGTCACTGAGCCCTGGGCAATCCAGGTGTCACCGTGTCCTGGGCAATCCAGGTGTCACCGAGCCCTGGGCAATCCAGGTGTCACCGTGTCCTGGGCAATCCAGGTGTCACCACGTCCTGGGCAATCCAGGTGTCACTGAGCCCTGGGCAATCCAGGCACTGGGACCTCCTGCCTGGCAGTGAAAGGGCAGATATTTTGGGAATGAGCTGGATTTTGGGCCCAGGTGTTGGTGCACACGAGGGGTGTGGTCTGACGTGGAGCTGAGCCTGGGGCTGGGTGAGATGGAGCTTCACGTGGCCCTTGGGTAGGGCCAGGAGTGACTCCCATGGACTTTTTTAGGTTGGCACCACCACGGGAAAGCTGAAAACAGGGAGAATCCAGACTCTAACCCTGCTTTCCATGTGCCTGAGCCCTGCACTGGCCACAGGGACAGTGACCAGGAGCAGCCACAGCTCCGAGCTCTGCTGCCCAGCAGGACCACGAGGAGACTCCAGCTCCTTTCCACGGCAGGAGGGACACAGCCCTTCATCCCTGGGGATGACGACTCTCTGGTTTTTCCAGCTGAGAGAAACCTGGATCTGGCTGGGAGCAGATCCCTGTTACCCTCCACCCACCCTGGAGTGCCTTGTGCCACAATGGTGCCACCCGTTTGGGAGCTGCAGACCCTCCAAACCCACAGTTTTGCTGGAAAACAGGGAAAATGCTGCTCACAGGACAACCCCCCTCCAGCAGCTGCGAGCCCTGAGATCCCTCCTGCACACCAGGAGCTGTCGGGTTTTTTGAGCCCTGAGATCCCTCCTTCCTCCCAGGAGCTGTTGG
>NW_020885108.1:85852-90082 GCF_003945725.1 Corapipo altera
GGGTTTTTTGAGCCCTGAGATCCCTCCTTCCTCCCAAGAGCTGTCGGGTTTTTTGAGCCCTGAGATCCCTCCTTCCTCCCAAGAGCTGTCGGGTTTTTTGAGCCCTGAGATCTCTCCTTCCTACCTGGAGCTGTCGGGTTTTTTTCCTCCACATCCCAAACACCTCAAACCTGCCCTTCAACCTCTGAGGCTCCTCCTCGTATCCCTAAGAAGTGGCTTTTCCAGGTGCCCAGCCTTTCACTTCAGAGCCGGGGCAGCGCTTGTGGTTTTGCAGCTGCTGAGCTTTCACAAAGCCGGGTTGGAGTCACGTGCTGGGAGCCCCGAGAGCTCCTTCCCTCAGCTCCCAAGGAGGGAGGGCTCCCGTGGCATCTGGGCTCTGCAAGACGAGATTTGGGACTGGTTTTATTCCACTGGCTGTGCACACACACAGGTTCCCTTCCTAGAGACCTTCTTTGCGTCTCCAGGCCGATTTTCCAAGTCTTTCCTGGCTCACTGAGGGTCAGAAGGTGTTTGCAGAGAGGGACCGACCTCCCTCTCCCCAAGGAAGAGATGGAACCGCTGTTTCCAGGCCTCACCAAACCTTTAAACCCACAGCTTTGCACCCAGACTTAGAGGGGAACCTCCCGAGCTCCCGGGCCCCAAATATTCCCTGAGCTGTGGTGGCTTTCATGAGATTTACACCTCTGGGACTTCCCTGTGCCCAGATAAATTAATTCTGCTTAAGCCTCTTCCTAAACCGGGGCCTGCTGAGCCACTGATGGGGAGAGCCTGGAGGGGCTTTTCAACCTCCTGTGGTGATTCTGGTGGAAACAACCACCCAAGAGCCACGTTTGCAGTGGAAAAACTGCTGTTTAAGACCCTCTCCCGGGAGAAGGGGGCTGGCAGGGCCTGGTGGTGCCGGTGCTCGCCCTCCCTCCCTGCGGGCCGGGCAGTTGTTGTGGCTCCGTGGGAAAGGGACAGAAAAGCCACCATTAAATGGTTAATGAGGCCCCTGGGACATCTCCCTCTGCCTTTGTGGGCCCTGCTCTGTCTCTAAATGCACCTTGATCCCGCTCCCACATCAAAGCAGGCGCTGGATTAGTGGGGACCGGGGTAGAGGAGATGGTCTGGGCTCCTTCTGTGGCCACCGGGAACCTCCCGTGGCTCCGTGGCTGCTCCTCGCCCTCAGCCTGGACCATCCCTGGCCATTTGTGCTGCTCTGGGGCAAAAGGGTGGACAGGGTGATTCCTGAGGTTCCCCCTGGGCTGTTCCACGGCCGCTGCCCCTTTGCACCACCTGCATTTGAGGCGATTCCAGGTAAGACCTTCCCAAAACCTCTCCCTTCCTCCTGCTGGGCCGGGGGGGACCCGCGTGGGTCCCACCCCCGATGTTGGTGGGAAGGGCTGGGGGGGTCAGGCACTTTTCTAAGTGAGAGAGAGGAATGGATACGAGCCCCCGGGGTGCTCTGGCAGCCAGGAGGGCCAACCATGTCCTGGGGGGCATCAGGAAAAGCATCTCTGGGATTGTCCAGAGTGGGATTGTCCCACTCTGCTCTGCCCTGGGGCGGCCTCACCTCAGTCCTGGGGGCACTCTGGGCACCACGAGGTAAAAAAGGTCTAAAGCTCTTAGAAAGTGCCCCCAGGAGGGACATGGGGATGGGAAAGGGTCTGGAGGAGCAGCTGAGGGTTTGTTCAGCTGGAGAGGAGCAGGGGAGACTCCTCAGGGTCTGCAGCTCCTCCCGAGGGGCAGCTCCGACCTCTGCTCCCTGTGAGCAGGGACAGGACCCAGGGAGGGCTGGAGCTGTGCCAGGGAAGGGTTAGGCTGGATTTTGGGAAAAGGTTCTTCCCCCAGAGGGTGGTTGGCACTGAATGGACTCCCCAGGGTTTGGGCACGGCCCCAAGGCTGCCAGAGCTCCAGGGGCATTTGGACAGTGCTCTCAGGAGTTGGGATTTTGGGTTTAGTGGGATTTTTGGGGTGTCCTGTGCAGGGCCAGGAGTTGGACTCGATGATCCTGCAGGTCCCTTCCAGCTCAGGACATTTCATGAGTCCACAATTCCATGAACTGTCCCTCCCCAGGGCAGGGTCTCACACGAGGGGTCTCACACCAACCACCCCGAGTGTCCACCCCCAGCCTTTGGAACGTTCCTCCTTTGCCCAGGAATTTTTGGGACCCTTCTGCATCACCCCCCTCAGCTCTGAGCCAACACCGGGGGCCGGAGGACCATCAGGGCTCCCAGGAATGGGGCGGGACTGGAGTCGGGATGAAAGCACAGCCTCGGGAATTGCCTTGGGAATTGGCACCGAGGGGGGAGAGTGACCAGTGCCAAGGGCACGAGCCTCCCGCTGGAAGTGGCTTTTCGGGGGGAAAAGTGGGCAAAAAGAGCCAAGCCCATGAGGTTCCGAGGTGGGAAAAGCGCTGGGCTGTTCCACGGGACGCTTGTCTCGTTTGTCTCGTCTCTGCTGTGGCAGAGTTTTTAACCAGAAAACGAGTTTCTTCACGCCCAGAGCCCAGCGGGGACTGCGGAGATGCCCTCCAGCAGCTCAGGGAAACGGGAGAGTGTGGGAGGAGGGAAATTCAGCCACGGAATTTCAACGAGTTCCCACCGCTCGGTCCGTAACTGTCCGTCTGTCTGTCTGTCTGTCTGTCTGTCTGTGTGCACCCCGTCCGTGGCAACGACAACCACGGGAGCTGCTTAACGGGATAGAGTTAATTCTGCAAACTTAGGAAGAGTTTGCTTTAAAAAAAAAAAAGCGGAGACGGTGCCCAAACCTTTGGCGCAGCTCGTTGGCAGCGGGGCAGAGAACAAAGAGTTTTTATCGGCAACACGATCTCCGCGGTGAATTCAAAAGCCTCAGCATGAATTTAAAAGCCTCCCTGGCGAATTTAAAAACCTCACCGGTGAATTTAAAAGCCTCACTGGTGAATTCAAAAGCCTCTCGCCAAGGAGAGATGTTGGTTGGAGAGCAAAGCCTTTTGTTGGCCGCGTAAAAACAACTCGGCAGGTGAGACAGATAAATAAATAAAACTCCCTCCAGCGTGGGAGTCCTCCCACCTAAACCCAGCTTCCTAAACACCGGGCTGAGGGCAGAGGCAGGAATAGTCATCGGGAGAGCTTGGGAGCATCAAGGAAAAGACACTTTTCCAAAGCCCCTGGAGCAGGAGAACCTGGAGACAGGAGTCAGGCTCTGCAGGGCCGGGGGGTGGTGACCAAGGATCGGGGGGCAGAGCTGGGATCCGGGAGCAGAGATCAGATCCAGGAGCAGAGCTCAGATCCAGGAGCAGAGCTGGGATCCTGGAGCAGAGATCAGACCCAGGAGCAGAGCTGGGATCCTGGAGCAGAGATCAGACCCAGGAGCAGAGCTCAGATCCGGGAGCAGAGCTCAGATCCAGGAGCAGAGCTCAGATCCAGGAGCAGAGCTCAGATCCAGGAGCAGAGATCAGACCCAGGAGCAGAGCTGGGATCTGGGAGCAGAGATCAGATCCAGGAGCAGAGATCAGATCCAGGAGCAGAGCTGGGATCCAGGAGCAGAGCTGGGATCCAGGAGCAGAGCTCAGATCCAGGAGCAGAGCTCAGATCCAGGAGCAGAGCTCAGTATCTGCCCCCAGCTGCCTCAGCAGAACAAACGGCCGAGTGTGAGGAGGCAGGAGGAGCAGTGATGGGGTGGGGAGCACCCACTCAATGAGCACCCACTCAATGCTGTGGTGGGGAGCACCCACTCAATGAGCACCCACTCAATGAACACCCACTCAGTGAGCACCCACTCAGTGAGCACCCACTCAATGGGCACCCACTCAATGAACACCCACTCAGTGAGCACCCACTCAGTGAGCACCCACTCAATGCTGTGGTGGGGAGCACCCACTCAAAGAGCACCCACTCAGTGCTGTGAAGGGGAGCACCCACTCAATGAGCACCCACTCAATGGGCACCCACTCAATGAACACCCACTCAGTGAGCACCCACTCAGTGAGCACCCACTCACTGCTGTGGTGGGGAGCACCCACTCAGTGAGCACCCACTCAGTGCTGTGAAGGGGAGCACCCACTCAATGAGCACCCACTCAATGCTGTGAAGGGGAGTACCCACTCAATGAGCACCCACTCAGTGCCATGGTGGGGAACACCCACTCAATGGGCACCCACTCAATGAGCACCCACTCAATGAACACCCACTCAGTGCTCTGGTGAGGAGCACTCACTCAGTGAGCACCCACTCAGTGCCGTGGTGGGGAGCACCCACTCAATGGGCA
>NW_020885108.1:90092-93174 GCF_003945725.1 Corapipo altera
CCACTCAATGAGCACCCACTCAATGAGCACCCACTCAATGAGCACCCACTCAGTGAGCACCCCCTCAGTGCCGGGGTGGGGAGCACCCACTCATCACCCTGCCCGGGTTAAGGAGGTGACAGAAGGCCGAGCTGCTGCGGGATGTGCCTCTCCCCCTGATGAAGGGTTGGAGAGCCCTTTGTGAGTCACTTTGCCACCAACAGGCAGAGAAAGCTCCCGCTGTGTCACCCCAGAGGTGACAGCTCGCTGTGGGCTCTGGGTGGTGGTTTCTCCTCCGGGAGAACCAGAGATAAAGGCAGGATTTGTCCTGGAGGAGTTGGCAACCAGCTCCTGTTCATCCCAGCCCTCATCCCCGGGGACATTCCCTGCAGCCCCAGAGCCCTGGAGAGCAGCCAGGTGAGACATTGGGCTCCACACTCTTCATTCCCAGGGAGCCCGAGGGGTTGGAACCTCCAATCCCAGAGACTGAACTCCCTGGATTGCCACAAACCCACATGTTCGGGGAGATAAAGGGAAGCAACGGTTGTGGCACCTCTGGATTGGGGATCCCTCCTGCAGGGAGTGAGGGCACGGGGTCGTGGATCCATGGAATGGTTTGGAAGGGATGTTAAAGGTCATCCCATCCCACCCCCTGCCACGGGCAGGGATAGGGACACCTCCCACTATTCCAGGTGGATCCAGCCTGGCCTTGGACACTCCCAGGGATCCAGGGGCAGCCACAGCTTCTCTGGGAAATCCATCCCAGGGCCTCCCCACCCTCATAGGGAATTCCTTCCCAAAATCCCATCTAACCCTGTCCTCTGGCAGTGGGAAGCCATTCCCTGTGTCTGTCCCTCCATCCCTTGTCCCCAGTCCCTCTCCAGCTCTCCTGGAGTGAGTCCAGAGGAGTCACCAAGATCAGAGGGATGAGGAAAGGCTGATGGAATTGGGATTGTCCAGCCTGGAGAAGAGGAGGCTTTGGAGTGACCTAATTGTGGCCTTTCAGTGCCTGAAGGAGCTCCAGGAAACATGGAGAGTGTTTACAAGTTCCAGGACAAGGGGGAATGGCTTCAAACTAAAAGAGGAGGTTTAGATCAAATATTAGGAAAAAATTCCTCCCTGTGAGGGTGGGGAGGCCCTGGAATGGATTTCCCAGAGAAGCTGTGGCTGCCCCTGGATCCCTGGAAGTGTCCAAGGCCGGGTTGGAGCCACCTGGGAGAGTGGGAGGTGTCCCTGCCCGTGGCAGGGGTTGGAACGGGATCACCTTTAAGGTCCCTTCCAACCCAAACCATTCCATGTTTCCATATTTCCTGCCACCGGGACTCCCAGGCCGTGGCTCTGCTGGAGGATAAAACACAGCATTGGGTGAACCTACAATTTTCAGAGGAAAATTCTCCGAGCGGGACCCTAAAAACTCCCAGTTTCCTTCCCCAGCTCGGCCCCCGGGTGATCCCGAGGGAATCAGGGCCCTTCCTCCTCCTCCCCCTCAGCTCCGGGGCTGGCTCAGGAGACTCAATTGGGGAACTCCGGGGGATTTCCTGGAGCGACATCCACCCCTCACTGTTCGGCCTCGTCGTTCCCTTTGTTCTCCTCATTGTGTGGTTGAGTTTTCTCCCCGAATATCCCACGGGGAAATCCACCCGGGATCCCGGGCGGGGTCAGGCACCCGCCTCTCCCTCTCTCTCTCCCCATCCAGGAACGACTCTGCCCCTGGAAACCCTGGTGACCCAAAGCCAGCTCTGCGCTCCGGGCATCCCGATAATTGCACCCTCGGCCTCCCGGCTCCTCCTCGGCTTCACAGCCCAGCGTCCCGCGTGCTTTTATTTCCCTCCCGGGCGTTTTTGCAACGCCGGCCCCGCCCGGCGGCCCCTGCCCGGTGTCTGCAGACGGGACGGGTGGCTGCACTTTCCCTTTAATTACCGAGCGTGACATCCGCGGCTTCCCTGCCCTCCTTTCCACGCGGGGCTGACACACACCCCGGGCGCTCTGTCCCCAAAACGTCACTCCCCCTTTGAGCCACTTCTTTCAAGTCTCTCCAAGAGTTTATGATAAAGGGAACCGGTTGCTTGTGAGATCGCTACTGGGCTTGGCTTAATTACCTGTTGCTCCGCGGAGGTTTAGCACCTCCTTCCCACCCAACCCCTTCCTCTCTGTCCCGGGCAGGGCAGGCTCAGGGGCTCCTCCCCGAATCCAGAGGTCTTGGATGCGGAGTGTTCACTCAGTTGCACTGAACCCTCCTCCTTTGACCCCAAAACCGAAGGAGAACCTTAAAATCTGGAATGGTTTTATCCCTTCCTTTAAAGCTTCGTGTTTTATCAGCATAATAATTGTTAATTCCAGTTCTGTTGTACGAAATCGCCCGTTCCAAGGCAGCTGGCAAAGGTCCTCTTTAACTCCCCATCCCAGAGTCCTGGTTAACTCCTTATCCCAGAGTCCTGCTTAACTCCTCATCCCAGAGTCCTGCTTAACTCCTCATCCCAGAGCTCCTGCTTAACTCCTTATCCCAAAGGTCCTGCTTGACTCCTCATCCCAGAGTCCTGGTTAACTCCTCATCCCAGAGTCCTGCTTAACTCCTCATCCCAGAGTCCTGGTTAACTCCTTATCCCAGAGTCCTGCTTGACTCCTCATCCCAGAGTCCTGGTTAACTCCTCATCCCAGAGTCCTGCTTAACTCCTCATCCCAGAGTCCTGCTTAACTCCTCATCCCAGAGCTCCTGCTTAACTCCTCATCCCAGAGTTCTTCCCTAATTCCTCGTCCCAGATCAACCTGTGGGCTCCTCCGGAGCTGGAAGTTGTTCTTGGGCAGTAATTTTCAGTGGCTGATTCCTCCTTCCCTGACAGTTCCAAGCCCTGATCTTGCCCGGTGCTGGAATTCCCGGCAGTGCCGATATCCCCAAAACTGCCCGTTCTTCCCAAAGCTGCTGCCTGAAGGTTGCAAAAAAACCCAACAAAAAGCTGCCTTTGGGAGCGATTGCCCCTCATTTGCATCACTTTTGGGGAAATGCAGCACTAATTGTCTAATGGGAGCCCTGGTCCTGCAGCCACAGCCCGGCCTGCGGGGATTCAGCACCGAGGGAGACACCGAAACCTCCTTTGATCCCGGG
>NW_020885108.1:93184-93561 GCF_003945725.1 Corapipo altera
TTCCACCCACGGAGCTGGGAATGGGTAATTCCACCCACGGAGCTGGGCCGTGGCCAGCGAGCTCTGGGTGCAGAGGACTCCCCACCCGGACACCAGAGGATTTGGGGGGATTTTCGCTCCCTCATGTGCACAAGCCCCGCTGGACAAACAAGGTTCGAACTGGGCCGGGCTGGACGAGGGGGTTTCCAGGGAAAAAAATGGAAAACCCGACCTGCATTTCCCTGTGGACAGAAAGGGAGAGGAAAGATCAGAGAATCACAGGATCACGGGATGTTGTGTGACCCACAAGGATCCCAAATCACAGGATATTCTGGGACCCACAAGGATCCCAAATCACAGGATATTCTGGGACCCACAAGGATCACAGGCTGGGATCC
>NW_020885108.1:93571-95287 GCF_003945725.1 Corapipo altera
AAATCACAGGATATTCTGGGACCCACAAGGATCACAGGCTGGGATCCATGAGGATCCAAAATCACAGGATATTCTGGGACCCACAAGGATCACAGGCTGGGATCCATGAGGATCCCAAATCACAGGATATTCTGGGACCCACAGAGATCACAGAACTGCAGGATGTTCTGAGTTAGAAGGGACCCACGAGGGTCATCAAGTCCAGCCCTTAACAAGATTAATCTGCTGGTCAGTGCTTTGAGAAGATGCAGATCTTCTACCTCCTTTGTGGATGTGGATCCTTCATCCTTCTACATCCCTCATGGATGTAAATTATTCATCCTTCTACCTCCTTCAGTGTAAATCATTCATCCTTTTACCTCCTTCATGGATGCTGAGCTGGACCATGAGCCCAGGGTCTCTGAATCCTGGAGAATCTCACACACACACACTGAGCTGGACCATGAGCCCAGGGTCTCTTCATCCTGGACAATCCTCCTCGGGGTCTCTTAATCCTGGAAAATCCTCCCCACAGATACTGAGCTGGACCTCAAGCCCACAGTCTCTTAATCCTGGAGAATCTCCCCCACACTGAGCCGGACCACGAGCCCAGGGTCTCTTAATCCTGGAGAATCCTCCTCAGGGTCTCTTAATCTTGGAGAATCCTCCTCAGGGTCTCTTAATCTTGGAGAATCCTCCACAGACACCCTGAGCTGGACCATGAGCCCAGGGTCTCTTAATCTTGGAGAATCCTTCCCACACACACCCTGATCTGGGCCACGAGCCCACGGTCTCTTAATCCCGCCCTGATCCAGCCCTTTGCAGCTCAGATCTCTGAGTTAAACCTCCCCCTCCCTCCCATTATTCCAGGACCACATCACAGGCCACGACTTGCCCTGGAACATCACACGGACCGTGGAGCCTCTGCCTGCCAGGGACGGGCAGGAGGGACTAATTAGGGACTAATTTCTGCCCTGTCTTAATCCACAATCTGCTCTGGGGGAGGTTCTTCGTTTGTTCCCACTCTCTGAGAGGTGTCCCGGGGCTGCAGGGCCGGGATCCAACGGCCCAGCCTCGGATCTCCCACCCCCTCCCTCGGCTGGGAGGAGGAACAGTCGGAGGAAAGGGTGTGTTCCCTAAAGATCAGGAGGAGGTTGGACCATCTCTGTGGGGTCAGAAAGGGGCCATCGAACCACTGGGCTTCCCAGGAGCGGGAAACAGAGGCTGGACCTTGGATACCTGAAGGGAAAACGAGCAAAGAACCCCAAACTGTGGCTTTTGGGAGATGACTTTCTCAGAGATGACTTTTGGGAGATGATTTTTGGGAGATGGTTTTTGGGAGATGGCTTTTGGGAGATGGCTTTGGGAGATGGTTTTTAGGAGATGGTTTTTGGTAGATGATTTTTGGGAGATGGTTTTTGGGAGATGATTTTTGGTAGATGGTTTTTGGTAGATGATTTTTGGGAGATGATTTTTGGGAGATGGTTTTTGGGAGATGACTTTTGGGAGATGGCTTTGGGAGATGGTTTTTAGGAGATGGTTTTTGGGAGATGGTTTTTGGGAGGTGACTTTCAGGAGATATTTTTTGGGACATGACTTTTGAGAGATATTTTTTGGGGGATGGCTTTTGAGAGAGGATTTTTGGAAGACGACTTCTGGGAGACGGCTTTTGGCAGGCGACTTTCTCAGAGAGGACTTTTGGGAGATGACCTTTGGGAGGTGAATTTTAGGAGCTGG
>NW_020885108.1:95297-98061 GCF_003945725.1 Corapipo altera
GGAGCTGGCTTTTGGGAGATGAATTTTGGGAGCTGGTTTTTGGGAGACGACTTTGGAGACGTGGCTTCTCCTCTCTGGGTGAAGGCACAACTCATCCCATTCCACCTCCTGCCACTATCCCAGGCTGCTCCAAACCCCTCCAACCCGGCCTTGGACACTCGTTTTTGGGAGGGGGAACCCTCCAAGCTGTCCAGGTGTCCCCAGGGATGATGGAGGTGACCTGGACCACACCCCGAGTCTGGATGGCTTTGCTCCTTCCCATTTTCCTCTTCATCTCCTTGACCAGGATTTTGTTGGGATAAAGTTCATTATTTTTGCAGTTGATCAACTGAACCCAAAATGTTTTATGGAATGAAAGAGCTGGAATGGTATTTTTTAAATTATTAACGTTCTTTTCACTGACAGAGCTGCATGGAGACATTGCTCAGATATCAAAATATTTCCTCTGGTTATTTTTAACTGACAGAAAAAACCAGTTCTCCGACTTCAAACATGTGTTGGAGCTTGTTGCTATTAGAAAGAAGAGGAAAAAAATAGTCAAAACACTCCTTAATATTAAGAAATAATAATAAAGCCAAAACAATCCTCAAGATTAAAATATAAAATGAACATGGGGAATAAAACCGGCGATCCCCTGCCAGGAGTTCTTCTTCTGTGCTTGTTTTACAGCCTTTAATAAGTGGTTTGGAAACCACTTGGGATGAACCTTTTCCCTTTGCTCCTGTGACAGAAATTTTTAAGAGGGGAAAATAAAAGCAGCCCTCGTTTCCCCCTTTGGTTTTCCTGAAATTACAGCTCGGGATATTTGGGTGTTGGCTCCGGGAGGAGGAGGAGGAGGAGGAGGAGGAGCTGCCCTTGTTTTGGGTGAGGAGGGATCATCTCCCTTTCTTCTCTCTCTTGGTCAGGCCACTAAAAGACAATTATCCCCCTGAAATTTGGGATCCACCTCCCGCTTCCGTCGGGATGGGAAGAGTCACCCTTGGGAATGGGGGAATGTTTCTGTGTCCTGAGCCCCGAGGGACGACCCAGCCTCGAGTCCCCCCCCTTCTCTGGGGCCGCCTCGGGGGCCTCGTTTGGGGGCTGGGAGGGGAAAGTTCTGGAAATCCCGGGAATTGCTGGGCTCTCACCCCTCCAAGGCTGGGAATGCCACGGAAAACCAGTTCCTCTTTCACTGGATCGTAAAGGGAGAGCAAAGAGGGGCAAGAGAACGGGGTCGAGTGACCCAGCAGGTGAGGACTAAACCTTAATCCCAAAGCTGGGCCTTTCTCCGCCTCCTCTTCCTCAAGAAACCATTTTTGGGGGGGGGGAAACCTGATGAAAAGTGGCCAAGAGGAGTCATTCCAGGCGTGGATTGTGAAGGGATGGCTGTGCCTCCTCAGACACTCAAGGAAGACCCAAATTTGGAGCCTCGGGCGTTCCTGGACACCCACCCCTGGCCCGGTGACATCCTGACTCTATGGGATCCCGGGGATCCGGGAGCTGGAGCTGCCTCATCTTGGGGACTCCTGGGCTCGCCCTCTTCCCAAATTCCACTTGCAGGCACCGAGTGACTGCAGCTCAGCTGCCAAATTCCCCTCCCAGGGCTCCCCCTCACCCACTGGAAGCCAATGAAGAGTTAAACAACTGACCTGGTTCACTTTGGTCCCAAAATCCAACCCCCAGGACCCATTCCATGGAACAAAAGTCCCACAGACTGGCTTTGCTGGTGGGACAGAGGGGAGCACCCACCTCCCCCGGCCAGGGTGTGACCCGGGGCTGGGCTGGAGCTGCTCGGAACATCTTCCACCCTCGGCATGGAAATGACCCCCCTGCCCTGCCCCAAGGTGCTGATCCCCTTCCCGTCCTTTAATTGTCCCTTTTTTCTTTTCCAGGCTGCAATTAGTGAGGTTACTGGGGTTGTGGGACCTGTAATTCTTCCTGCACTGGAGACAGGAAGAGATTCCCCGGGATAACGATGTCTGTGGGTCCGGCAGATGAGAGGGAAGGAGGATTCCCCCGGGAATGGGGATGGGGGGTTTGGGTTCATCCCAGCAGGGATCCCTTGGGGGCAGACCCGCCAGAGCCTCGTGCACTTCATAATTAATTAGGGTCCATTTGTTTGGCCAGAGGAATCACCCCATGGAAGTGTTGGGTTTGGGGTTTTTCCATGAAGTAAAATCCCAGCAACGTGATCTCATGTTGGGCTGGACACAGGAGGCTCCAAATCCTGGACAAAGTCGATCCCACCCCATTATGGCCAAGAGATCTCAGTACCAAAGTCAATCCCACCCCATTATGGCCAAGAGATCTCAGTACCAAAGTCAATCCCACCCCATTATGGCCAAGAGATCTCGGTGCCAAAGTCAATCCCACCCCATTAAAGCCAAGAGATCTCGGTGCCAAAGTCAATCCCACCCCATTAAAGCCAAGAGATCTTGGTGCCAAAGTCAATCCCACCCAACTGTGGCCAAGAGATTTCAATGCCAGAGTTGGTCCCACCCTATTATGGTCAAGAGATCTTGATTCCTTTTAAGTTCCATGGGGCAAAAATGACACTTTGTCAGTGCTAAGTTGACACCATCCCATTAAAACCAAGAGGTCTCAGCGCCAAAATCGATCCCATTTCATTGAAACCGAGAGGTCTCGGTGCCTTTGAAGTCCCACGGGGGGCAAGGACGCTCTGTCAGCCCTAATTTCACCAAAGCAGAGCTTTTTCTGCCCGAAACACGGGTGGCTCTGGTCAGACACAGCCCCGGCCGCCACCCCAAGGAGCCCAGGAGGGAGG
>NW_020885108.1:98071-107066 GCF_003945725.1 Corapipo altera
TGGGGAAGGATCCACGTTGGGAAGGATCCACACTGGGAAGGATCCACACTGGGAAGGATCCACATTGGGAAGGATCCACGTTGCCTGGAGGTTCCTGACCAGGAATGGAGGCACGGGCTGGAAAACATCCCCTTGTGCTCAGGGTTATTTTGGAGGCTTCTGATGATCTTTGATTGTTAATTGGGCTATAAAATACCTGATGGGGGGTGTGATGTGAGGTGAATAAATAAAATACCTGATGGGGGGTGATGTGAGGTGAATAAATAAAATACCTGATGGGGGCAGGTGATGTGAGGCAGGAAATAAATAAATAAATAAACCAGAATAAAATACCTGATGGGGGGTGTGATGTGAAGAGGTGAATAAATAAATTAATCAGAATAAAATCCCTGATGGGGGGTGTGATATGAGACGGTGAATAAATAATAAACCAGAATAAATAAATAAACAAACCAGAATAAACTCCACTGACTCTCCCCAGCCGAGTCCCACCCTGCCCCGAGCTGCCCAGGGAGAACCCAGAGGTCTCTTTGGTTCTTCCTTCCCCTCCCCCAGGTTGTTTTTCCACCTCTTTTGCAGCTTCTTTAAAAACACGGAGAAGCCGAGACCAAACGCGTCCTTTCAATGCAGTTTATTGAGGGGGAAGTTGGAGCAGCCGATGAGAAGCGGCTCCGTCCGTGTCGGTACAACGGGATTCGTGCACCGGGAACTTCCCTTGGCATTCCGGGGGGAGGGAAAAAGGAAAGGGGGGGTGATCTCTGCCAAAAATCAGCACGCCCTGAACCAGCCACCCCTAAACATGCAGAAGCAAGGGAGGCACTACGTGTTCACCTGCAATTCCACGCGACAAATAAAGCTCCGGAGTAACCAGGAGGTGCTTTGGAATCGCCTCCTTTCGGAATTAAGCTTAAATTTCGCGGCTCAGGGGTTTTTTTGGACCAAAAAAAAAAAAAACAACAAACCAACAAAAGAATAAAAATAAAGGGAGTCTGCACTTTACAGTGTCTGCTGGGAAAGTTAAATGGTTAAATCCTCACTCGCTTTTCTGAAATGCTTTGGGAGGAGCTGGAAGGGGAAAAAAGGGGTGTCTTGGAAGGAGGAATGTTGTTAATTAACCTGGGAAAAGCCGGAGGGGGAAGCAGCGCCACGAGCAAACCCATTAAAGCTGTGATGACCTACAGTGTGAACTCGGAGATAATACTGAGGTGGGAGAAGCTTCTAGGGGTGTCCTGGGGGTCGGGGGGCGGGGGGGGGGCTCTGAAAACGGGGCTCGGGGGGGCGGGAGAGGGGGACAATCTGGTGCTAATAAATGTGGGAATGGGTTTGGCATCGCCGGACGGCGGGAATGTTTGGGCGGGGGAATCATCCCGCCTCATCCCGGTGTAGGAACGGCGGCTCCAGCCCCCCGGGGAGGGGGGGCCCCGCCAGCCCCCCACCCCACGGCCCTACGGGACCACGCAGGGGTCTCTGACCACGCCGAAGTTCCCCACCACGCCGGGGTTGCACCCCACGACCTCGGCGCCGCCGGACACGACCACGGGGGGCCCGGCCAGCTGCCGGATGACACAGCCCTGGTTGCCGAAGGTGACCACCCCGCCCGCCTGCACGCCCCCCACCCTGGCGCCGAGCCCGGGGCGGGCCGGGTACCCCCCGCTCCGGGAGCTGAACCCCCCCGCCTTGCAGCCCACCCCGCCGGGAGGGCAGAACACCTCCGGGGGAACCTGGCAGGGCTTGGCCACCGAGCTCAGGACGCGCTTGGGGTGGATGCCGGCGCTGCGGGAGCTGAAGCCGCCCGCGGCCGGGGAGCTGTGGCGACCCGAGCGCCGGCCCAGGGAGCCGAACCCGCACGCCCCGTTGGCCGCCAGCAGCCCGCAGTCGTCCGGGAGGGGGTAGCCGCTGCTGCTGACCACCGCTGAAACACAGCCCGGGGGGCGTCAGTTAGGGGGGAAAACACAGAAACACAGAACCCCCCGAGCTGGAAGGGCCCCCCCGGCATCCCCCGGCCCCGCTCCGGGAGACTTTCCCCGGGCAGGTTCTGTCTCGGGTGACGGAACCCGCCCGGCCTGATTTCCTCGGGGTTTGTCCCGCGTGTCTGAGCCCCCACCCCCTCCTTCCAGCTCCTCTCCCGTGTCCCGACACGTCCCCCCGCACACCCTTCCTGGTCCCACAGACCCTCACTGGTCCCACAGACCCTCCCCGTTCCCACAGACCCTCCCCGTTCCCACAGACCCTCTCCGGTCCCACAGACCTTCTCCATTCCCGCAGACCCTCTCTGTTCCTACAGACCTTGCCCCGGTCCCAAAGACCCTCCCCGTTCCTACAGACCCTCCCCGGTCCCACAGACCCTCGCCATTGCCACAGACTCTCCCCGTTCCTACAGACCCTCCCCGTTCCCACAGACCCTCCCCGATCCCACAGACCCTCCCCAGTCCCACAGACCCTCTCTGTTCCTACAGACCCTCTCCGGTCCCGCAGACCCCCCAGTTCCCGCAGACCCTCCCCGTTCCTACAGACCCTCCCCCTTCCCACGGGTCTGCTCTGGCTGGGGCCACGTTCCCTCCCGGGTCCAGTGCATGGCCTGGACATCTCACTCTTGCCTCCGAGAGTAGAAAAGGGGCGTGAATTTGACCTCCCCCCTCCGTCCAAAAGCTGATTAATTTTTTTTTTTTTTTTAAATTTGGCGATATTTGAGATTTCTGGGGTTAAACCTTCCCGAGGGTGGCAAAGGAAAGCAGAGGGAGGGGGCAGACGGACAACGCTGCTCCCAAAATTGCCTTTCCTAAAATAAACCCCGAGGGCTGGAAATCCTGCGGGTACTTACACACACTCACGGGGTTCCCCACACAGATCCTGTGGGGGAGAGAAGAGAAATGAGAAGTGCAGGTTACCCGGAGCTTCCAGCCCCGGACCCAGCCCACTCCCCCCCTCGCTGTGACCCATCTGACTGCCCCTGGCACAGGAGCTGGGTTTGCTGGCACCAGGGTGGCCTCCGTGGCCTCCAGCCCCAGTTCCTACGAGCCCAGGAAGCCCCTGGAGCTGTAAAACCCACTCGGGACCCGGAACCGCTGCAGCCTCCAACGTGCGGAAGGGACGAGGTCGTGTCACCCACCTGCTCTCTTCACCCTCCAGGAGGGTCTTGTAGGTGGCAATCTCGATGTCCAGGGCCAGCTTGACGTTGAGCAGCTCCTGGTAGTCCCTGAGCATGCAGGCCAGCTCATCCTTGGCCTTCTGCAGCGCGTTCTGCAGCTCGATGTGCTTCTCACGCGCGTCCTTGAGGGCGCAGTCCCCGCGCTGCTCCACGTCGCAGATGGAGGTTTGCAGGCAGGAGACCTGTTGGAGAGGGGAGGATGACACTGCAGGGTCTATGAGGCTTTGCTTCCTCATTCCTGGATGTCCAGGTCTGGGACAAATCCAAACTACAAACAGAGAAAACCCTCCGGCCTCCCGCCCCTCTGCCCACCTTTCCCTTTCCAACCACGGCCCAGAGCAGGTCTAAAGTCTCCCAAAGGCTGATCCAGCGTGTCTGAGCTGTGCAACCTCCCTGGGATCATCACCTTGGGCCTCTCCTGCTGCTTCTTGGACTTCCTAAAGGGCAGTGTGTCACCTTTCCTGATACCTGAGCTGTGCAACCTCCCTGAGATCATCACCTTGGGCCTCTGTTGCTGCTTCTTGACTCCTGAAGGGCAGTGTGTCACCTTTCCCTGATATTTGAGCTTCCCAACCTCTCTGGAATCATCACCTTGGGCCTCTCCTGCTACTTCTTGACCTCCTGAAGGACAGTGTGCCACCTTTCCTGATACCTGAGCTGTCCAACCTCCCTGGGATCATCCCCTCTCCTGCTGCTTCTTGACCTCCTGAAGGGCAGTGTGCCACCTTTCCTGATACCTGAGCTGTCCAGCCTCCCTGGGATCATCACCTTGGGTCTGTCCTCCCTGCTTCTTGACCTCCTGAAGGACAGTGTGTCACCTTTCCCGATACCTGAGCTGCCCAACCTCCCTGGGATCATCACCTTGGGTCTGTCCTCCCTGCTTCTTGACCTCCTGAAGGACAGTGTGTCACCTTTCCCGATACCTGAGCTGCCCAACCTCCCTGGGATCATCCCCTCTCCCACCTGCTTCTTGACGCTCTCCAGCTCACACTGCAGCTTCTGTATCATCCTGGTCAGCTCTGAGATCTCACACTTGTTGCTCTGCAGGTCATCACAGTATTTCCCTCTCTTGTCCTGGAGCTCCTGAAACTGGGACCAGAAAACGAGGCGATTGTCATTTTTGGGTCGGGGACGCTGCCGGGCAGAGGCCCAGGAGGGTCTGCCAGGCCTACCCTGGTTTGGTAGAAAGCGTCGACTTCTTCTTTGCTCTTCTGGGCGATCTCCTGGTACCAGCACTCCACGTTCTTGATGATGCTCTCCATGTCCAGGTCCCTGTTATTGTCCATCTTGACGATGACCGAGGTGTCGCAGAGCTGCCGATCCACCTGAGCTCGTTCCTGTGGGTGGGGAAGGGCTTAGTCAGCTCCTAAAACCTGACTTTGCAAGGCAGGGAAAGGGCTGGGACACGGAGAACAAGCCCTGAAGTGTCCCCGGGGATGGTTCAGCAGAAAATCCTGGGGCTGGGTGAGTCGCCAAACATCGCTGCTGACCCACTTTGCCGACCTGGAGCAATCCCATCCACATCAAGGGCCGGGAATTTGGTGTCCTGTCATCTCCGGCTGCTCCAGGGGTGCTAATGACAGGACTGGGCTGGGAGTTCCTTCGGCTCTAATCAGGAGCTGAAAGCCGGAGGAACGAGACGGACTCATCTCTTCTCCGGGGCAGAGTTAGGACAGAGCCAATTCCTACCTGGAGCTACAGGAGGAGAGGGGGAACCACCCTATTCCCAGCCTAATCATGGTAATTTTAGATCAGCCTTGTACTTCCAGGCTTTTAATTATTCCGGGCTTGGGATGAGACACGTCCCAGAGGGGTTTCAAGGAGTGCAAATTTGCGGGGTGAGACAGGACCACCAAACTGCTGGGATGGGCCAGAGGGACTCACCTCCTCAAACACACATTTCAACAGCTCCAGCTGCCTTCTCAGCAGATCCACCTTCACCTCCAGCTCCTCCTTGTTGAGGAAGATGCAGTCTGCATCCTGAAAGAGAGCAGGGACGCACATTCCAGCCCCAGCCTGGCTGGAAACGCTGGAGAAAACACACAGAAGGCAGCAAAAGTGAGACAGAAACGTGTCCCAACAGGATCCCAAGAGCAGAAAGGTGCGAGGGGGTGAGTCAGGGTGTCCTGGTGTCTCCTGGAGGAAAACCAAACCATTCCGACACGACCGACAGGAATTGGCTGATTTGTCACTCAGGACGCGGCTGCAAACCCGGCACCACCTCGGGAGGGTTTAAAGGGCTTTTCTTTAATATTCTTCAAATGGTTTCTGCCTTTCTGATGTCCAAGAATAAAGGATGTGGAGAGAAGGTCAGGAAGAACCGGGTGTTCTGGTGGGACCTGTCCTGCCCTGTCCCCCTCCCACAAACACCCCGTCCCGTCCCGCTCCCGGAGTGCGTTTGGGGTGACAAATCTCTGGCTGTGGAGCTGCTGTTGTAACACTTTTGGTGGGTTTTTTTACTAATAATTCATCATTTCAGCCGAGTTTTGCACCAGACCAACCTCCAGCGGGTGGAATGACCCCCGGGTTTGGAGCCTCTCACCTTCTTGAGCGCCACGAACTCGTTCTCCACCGTCGTGCGCCGGTTGATTTCCTCCTCGTACCTGTTGGAGCAGGAGGAGGAAAAAGGGCTGAGGCAAGAAAAACTCCCAGGCAGAGGGGCACCAACCATCAGGGTAAATTGTATCAACCAGCAGGTATAAATGGCAATAACTTGGGGTATAAATGGCAATAATCTCAGGTGTAAAGGACAAAACCTCGGGTATAAATGGCAACAACCATCAGGCATAAATTACATCAGCCATCAGGTATAGATGACAATAACTTCAGGTATAAATGGCAATAATCTCAGGTATAAAGGACAAAACCACGGGTATAAATGGCAATAATCTCAGGTATAAAGGACAAAACCTCGGATATAAATGGCAACAACCATCAGGCATAAATTACATCAGCCATCAGGTATAGATGACAATAACTTCAGGTATAAATGGTAATAATCTCAGGTATAAATGTCAGTAACTTCAGGAATAAATGGCAATAATCTCAGGTATAAATAGCAATAAACTTGGGTATAAATGACAATTATCTCAGGTATAAATGGTAATAACTTCAGGTATAAATGATAATAATCTCAGGTACAAATGGCAATAACCTTGGGAAGAAATGATAATAATCTCAGGTATAAATGACAATAATTTCGGGTATAAATTATAATAATCTCAGGTATAAATGGCAATAATTTCGGGTATAAATGACATCAACCAGTGGGTACAAATGACAAGCTCCCCCTGCTCAGGCACTGCCACCGGGCACGGCCAGAGGAGCGTCTGGAGACCCAACACTGACCCACCCCGAGATCAGAAGCTCCTTCGTGAGCAACCCCATTTCCAATGCAAAGAGCTCCGCGGGCAGACGGCGAGGAATGTGCCACCCCCGAGGGGCTGTGCCACTCCTCGAGGGGCTGTGTCACTCCTCGAGGGGCTGTACCACCCCCCGAGGGGCTGTGTCACTCCCCGAGGGGCTGTACTACCCCCGGAGGGACTGTGTCACTCCTCGAGGGGCTGTGCCACCCCCCGAAGGACTGTGCTACCCCTGGAGGGGCCATGTCACCCCCCGAGGGGCCGTGCCACTCCCGGAGGGACTGTGATACCCCCCGAGGGACCGTGCCACTCCCGGAGGGACTGTGCTACCCCTAGAGGGGCTTTGTCACCCCCGGAGGGACAGTGCCATCCGTCTGGGAGGGAGCGAACCCAAACCACGGAATCACAGAATCCTGGAATCAGCCGGGTAGGAAAAACCCTCCAAGATCATCGAGTCCAACCCTCGCTCCAACCCCGCCGTGGTTCCCAGAGCGTGGGATGCCACATCCAGTCTCGCCTTAAACACCTCCAGGGAAGGGCGGGGGGTGACTCCACCCCCTCCCTGGGCAGCCCATTCCAGTGTCTGATCCCTCTCTCTGTGAAAAATTCCTTCCCAATATCCAACCTAAACGTCGCCGGCACAGCTGAAGACCGAGCCCTCTTGTCCTACCGCTGCTTCCTGGGAGCAGAGCCCGACCCCCCCTGGCTTCCCCCTCCTGTCAGGGAGTTGTGGAGAGCGATGAGGTCTCCCCTGAGCCTCCTCCTCTCCAGGCTGAGCCCCCCCAGCTCCCTCAGCCTCTCCTCACAGGAATTGTGCTCCAGACCCTTCCCCAGCCCCTCTGCCCTTCTCTGGCCCTGCTCCAGCCCCCAGACCCCCTGAGAACAGGCAGAGGAGCCCTGGGATCCATTACTTGCCCTTGAACTCCTCCACCAGCTGCCCCTCAACACCCAAGAACGGGCAGAGGAGCCCCGGGGAGCCCTTACTTGACTCCTTTACCAGCTGGATCCAGCCCCTTCCCCAGCCCCTTCCCCAGCCTCACTGCCTTTCTCTGTCCCTGTTCCAGCCCCCGGACACCCAAGAATGGCCAGAGGAGTCCTGGAGGGTCTTATTTGCACTTGAACTCCTCCACCAGTTGCCCCTCAACACCCAAGAACAGGCAGAGGAGCCCCGGGAGCTTGACTCCTCCACGGGCTGGCTCCAACCCCTTCCCCAGCCCCTTCCCCAGCCCCTTCCCCAGCCTCACTGCCCTTCTCTGGCCCTGCTCCAGCCCCCAGACACTCAAGAACGGGCAGAGGAGCCCCAGAGGGTCTTACTTGCCCTTGAACTCCTCCACCCCCAACCCCTTCCCCAGCCCCTTCCCCAGCCTCGCTGCCCTTCTCTGGCCCTGCTCCAGCCCCTGGACACCCGAGAATGGGCAGAGGAGCCCGGGGAGCCCTTACTTGCACTTGAACTCCTGGATGAGCTGGCTCCAGCCCCTTCCCCAGCCCCTTCCCCAGCCCCTTCCCCAGCCTTGCTGCCCTTCTCTGTCCCTGCTCCAGCCCCCGGACACCCAAGAACTGGCAGAGGAGTCCTGGAGGGTCTTACTTGCCCTTGAACTCCTCCACCCCCAACCCCTTCCCCAGCCCCTTCCCCAGCCTCGCTGCCTTTCTCTGTCCCTGCTCCAGCCCCTGGACACCCGAAAATGGGCAGAGGAGCCCCAGAGGGTCTTACTTGCACGTGAACTCCTCCACCAGCTGGCTCCAGCCCCTTCCCCAGCCCCTTCCCCAGCCCCTTCCCCAACCCCTTCCCCAGCCTCGCTGCCCTTCTCTGGCCCTGCTCCAGCCCCTGGACACCCGAGAACGGGCAGAGGAGCCCGGGGAGCCCTTACTTGCACTTGAACTCCTCGACGAGCTGGCTCGTGGCGCACTCCTCGCTGCCCAGCTTCTGCTTCTCGCAGAGCAGGCAGTCCAGGCGCTTGCGCAGGTCGCAGATGTAGTTCTCGAAGTACAGCTCCAGGTTCTTGCCCTTCTTGGGCAGCACGTACTGCTGCAGGAGCCCCCACTTGGTCTCCAGCACCTTGTTCTGCTGCTCCAGGAACCGAACCTGCCGGGGAACAGCAGCTCTTGGCGTGAGGAAGGGAGGGGAGCGGCTCAACGCCGGGTTTAACCGGGGTGGGAGTGGGGTTTTGGGGGGGGACAGGACACCGTGATCTTCAAATGATCTGCCCTGATTTGGAAATCGAAGTGTCACGTGCCCATCTAGAAATCCCACGTCTAAATTATGTGGAAATCCAGAATTCACACTCCTAAATTATTTGGAAGTCCATAATTCACATATTTAAATTGTTTGGAAATGCGGAATTCACACAAATTATTTGGAAATCCAGAATACACACACCTAAATTATTCAGAAATCCAGAACTCACACATCTAAATTATTTAGAAATCCAGAATCCACACACCTAAATTATTCAGAAATCCAGAATCTGCACGTTTAGATGATTCA
>NW_020885108.1:107076-115203 GCF_003945725.1 Corapipo altera
TTGGAAATCCAGAATACATTCACCTAAATTATTCAGAAATCCAGAATTCATACTTTGAAATTATTCAGAAATCCAGAATCCACACATCTAACTTATTTTCAAACCTAGAGTTCACACATCTAAATTATTTTGGAATCTGAGGTTCAGACTTCTACATTACTTGGAAACCTAAGTGTCATGTCTAAATTATTTGGAAATCTAGAATTCACACATCTAAATTATTTAGAAATCCAGAGTTCAGCCATTTATAATTATTTAGAAATCTAGAATTCGCACATCTATTATGTGGAAATCCAGAATTCACATGCCTAAGTTATTTAGAAATCTGGAATTCACACGTATTCCATACTTAGGAATCTGAATGTCATGTTTAAATTATTTAGAAATTAATGTCATGTCTAAATTATTTAGAAATCAAAAACTCCTGTGTCCACATTATTTAGAGATCCTAAAGCCCTGTGTCTAAATCTGCTTTTCCCACCAATTTTTAGGGAAAAAAATCTCCTCTGGATGGTGCCTCTGATGTATTTCAGGATGAGATTGAGCCCCCAGAGGGTGAAACCTCTTTGTCTCTGTTGTTTCTACGAAGGGATCCTCGGGCGACAGCTCAGATTCGTTGTCTGACATTTACGTGTCCAGATCAAGATCAGCCTCCTTTGCCTTCAGGGGTGGTTTTGGAACGTTTAAAGGCAAAGAGGGGAGGGAATTATTGGAACTTTGGGACGAAAATTTGAATTTCAGGAGGGAAAGATGAGCCTGTGGGGGCTGTGAGTTCCACCTGAGCCGCAGAGAGAAATCCAACCTTGGACCGAGGGTGTCCAAGAGGAAACTCCTGCGGGAATGTCCATGGCCGTGACCCAAACACCACCCAGCTCTGGAACCAGCACATGAAACAAGCCCTTCCCTGGGTCTGAAGATCCCAGTCAGGACCAACACGCTCCCAAAATTATCATTGACTCCAAAAATGGTCAAAATTATCTTAAAAGACCCAGTTTGGTGATTCAGGGCAGAACCGGACCAGGGTTTGGAGGAGGTTGGTTGACTTGTGTCATGAGCTGGGACTGGCTCGTGACATGAGCTGGGCTTTGGAGGAGTTTAATTGACTCATGTTGTGAGCTGGGCTTTGGAGAAGTTTGACTGACTCGTGTCATAAGCTGGGTTTTGGAGGGGGATCTTTGGCTCGTGGCACAAGATGGGATTGACTCATGTCATGAGCTGGGCTTTGGAGGAATTTGATTGACTTATGACCTGAGCTGGGCTTTGGAGTGGGTTGACCGACTCATAGCACAAGCTGGGTTTTAGAGGGGGATCTTTGGTTCGTGGCACAAGCTGGGATTAACTCGTGTCATGACCTGGGTTTTGGAGAGAGTTCACTGACTCGTGTCATAAGCTGGGTTTTGGAGGGGGATCTTTGGCTCATGGCACAAGCCGGGATTAACTCATAGCACAAGCTGGGGTTTGGACAGCGTTGGTTGGGGTTGGTTTTTCTCCTAGAAAAGCAGTCCCAGAGCAGGTCTGGACTATTTCCAAACCCACCAGAGAGCTCTCTAAGCCAGCAAACCCAACCCCCTTAAGCACGAGAGCCCCACAAACCAGCCCGACCCCTCACCTTGTCGATGAAACAGGCGAACTGGGTGTTGAGGCTCTTGATCTGCTCCTTCTCCTGGCAGCGGATCTCGTGCTCCAGCGGGTCCACGCCCACGCACAGGGGCTTCAGCAGCCTCTCGTCGATGCAGATGCCCTGGATGCCGTCGGCCTTGCGCTCGGGGTACCCCCGCACCAGGCTGTACCCGCGGGGGCCGCACAGCCCCGCTCGCCCCGCGCCGGCGCTCCCGTACCCCGCGGCCCCGAACGCCAGCTCCCCGAAGCAGCCGGTGCCGCAGCCGTTGACGTAGGAGATCCTCCTGCTGCCCCCCAGGTTGCAGACGCTCCTGCTGCTGTAGGCCCCGGCCCCGCAGTGGGCGGGCGCGCAGGACGAGGCGGCGAAGCTGCGGCCGCAGATCTCCGAGGCCGAGCTGAAGCCTCGTCGGCCCAGCACGGACCTCACCGTGGGCGCCTGCCGGCTCATCGTGGCTCCTTCGGGGTTGTCGGGGCGGCTCCGGGTGCGGCAAGAGGAGCAGAGATCCCGCTGGAGCGACGCAGGGGCGCTGCCCCTTATATATCCTTCGGGAAGCCCGGCCTTGATAGGATCAGGGCGGTAATTGAGGCGCTCAAGGGTTTGGTTTGCCCGGCGGCAACGAATGCTCCTCAAAATGCAAACCAGCCCGGCAAATAGTAACTACTGAGGAAATAAAAAGGGATCTAAAAGTGCTCTGTTTGCAAGTCGCCCTCGAATACATTAGGGTTGGAAGCGCTCCCCGAAGTTAACGCTAATTATAGTTTAGGGCAGGTTTTTGAAGGGACTCTTTGTGATTTGTTTGCGCCGTGTCGTTTGGGGTTTTGTGTCTCATGGGCCCGTGTGTGTGTGTGTGTGTCTGGTGTGTGATGGGGTGTTTTGCAGACTTGCACTTTGTGGGGGTAATTTCACAATCTTCGGGTGAGGAAAAAAGGGACTCAAAGGAGAAATAAAAGAAGAAAGTCAACCCTGGAAAAACACCGTGGAAGTTGTGGCGGGATGGATCATTTCTGCGCCTGAAACACCAGTGAATTCACAGGGGTTTAAGGTCTGGATTATTACCCGAGGACTCAAAATGTCCCCCAAAAGCAATCTCAGAATTCTGGGGACGTCCTGGACATTCCCGTGCAGGATTTCACACTGACCTCTTCCCACCACGAAACCCCAGTGAAGCAGAGCGGGTTCCACCCGGAATCCGTGACGTGTTTCAGTTTGCTCACAGATTTGTGTTCTGTGCCATCAGTGGCAGCTTTTCCTTGGATAACTCTGCAAATTCTTACCTGTCACGTTAAACCTTCGGCCCCCCCTCTTTTGGAGCCCCTGCCAGGGCTGGGTGTCAGAGCCCTTTGGGATTCACCTCCCAGTTGCCTCTACAGGGAACAAAACAGGAACAATGGCCTGTTCCAGCCTGGTGAGATCCACCTCACTCCCGGAGTGACTTTGCCAGACACGTCCTTGACACTCCAACCAGAGACATCTCGGAGGCAAAGAGCCCCCAGGCCCTGCCCCGGGGGGGGACTGGGGTGATTCATGCTCCGCAGGGGAATGGGGGAAGCCTTAATGGGTGGGTTGGGCTGGACACCAGGCCTGGCTTTGACTCACGCCGGGCAGATGAATCCCTCTCTCTCCTAATCACCAGCCCAAGGAGGTGAAGGAGGCAACGTCTCCAGGCCTTCTCCAAACTGGAAAGTCAAAACAAAAGGGCCCTTTCAGCTCTTTGGGGACCAAGTGTTTGGGAGAAAAAGGGACATTATGGTGCAAACAAGTGAGCGCCCTCGAGTCCTTCCTGCCGGGAGGAGTCTCCATGTTGTGTGACTCCATGTCACACAACGGGATGGCAGCTGGAGAGACCCAGTGCTGTGCTCCCTCTTCCTCTTTAACCCCCTCCCAGAGCATTTCCCAAGGGTTGGGACCATAAATCCATCCCAAACCTCCCCAAAACACACAGCTTTCTAAGACCAAGTTCCTAAAAAGACGACACGAGCAGAGAAACCCCGGGACGTGACGGCGGCCCCGGGATCCCCAAAACCATTAATTGGCCCTGTAATTGCAAGCCCCGGGAGTTTGAGGGGCTGGTGGTGTAAATTAGGGGTGTAAAGTGCTGCTCCTGCCCTCTGCAGATGGGGTAATGCCAGATATTTACTGCTTGATGTCCAGATTACACCTTTGTTCGCGGTGTTTTGCTCTCGTTGCAGCATCAGTTTAAACAAACGTTGGAGGCTCCAAGCTGCGCTTTGGAACTTTCCCGGCCCTCGAGGTTTCCAAACAAAGGCTTATCAGCAGCAAAATGCAGATTTGGCTGCGAAGAAGGGCACAAAAGGCACCTGTTGGGAGCCCTGCAGAGGAAAACTGTGCCCAGACTGGAGAGGTGCCCCTGCTCCCTCCCTGAGCCCCATTATCCCCGTCAGATGTGTGGGAGACACCTGGAATGCAGCACAGGCTGCAATTAAACGTCTGTGAACCAGCTGTGCTGCTGCAGCCCCAGTTCCCAAGCTCGCCCGAGCCACTGGTTTCCTGAGAGGGCAGAGATTTGGGGTCGGAATCGCAGAATATTCCGAGCTGGGAGGGACCCACGAGGACAATTGAGCCCAGATTTGGGGGGCAGGTTGCTCGGTGCCGGGTAACACTTGTGTGTGGGTCAAATCCCTGTTGTCTCCCCTGGATCCCAGCGGGAAGGCAGCTGCGTTTGAGGGCTTTTAGGTCTCCCCATGAGACCTCAAGAATCAACAATTTATCGTTGCCAGCGCAGAACGTGGGAAGGGGGAGAGAATTCTGGAGCAAAAACTGCATCTTTTCGACTCAAAAAAAAAAGAAGAGGAGAGGAAGGACAGAGGAAGCCAAAGAGGAAAACACTTCGATGAGGGGGTTGGGTGAGTCATTTTGACGACTTGCAATCGCTGCCTTTGTCAGCGTTTTCTCCCTGAGCTCTGCCCAGCAGGGAACTCATCAGGGGAACGTTGAACTTCACTCATTTGCTCGTTGCCTCTGGAGGTGGATCCGGCCGGGCTCCCAGAAGGTGTTTTATGTGATAGCCTCAAAGGGCCCTGTCGGGCTCTGTAATTACCCAGAGCCTCCCAAAAACTCTCCCCATTCAGGTCGGGCCATGGCAGGAGCCTCCCTGTGCCAACCCCGTTTGATCCCAGGGACATCAGGGTAGAACTGGGGGGTTTGTGCAGCTTCTTAGGCTCTGCAGACTCTTGTCCAAGTCATTCATGAGATATTAAAGGATTAATTTGAGGAGTGAAACCCCTTGTGTCCCCCGGCCAAAGTCATCTGAGGGAATTCCATCAGCTCCTGTCCTTTTAACTCTCGTTAACCCGCCCCTGCTCCACGTCAGGATCAGGATTCTCAAAGGATGCTCCCCATGAAACCCATCAAACCTCAAGTCTGGGAGCCCCTTCCTCCTCCTTCAGCCCCCAAACCGGCCGTGGATCCTCATTCCCTCTCTGAGCCTCCCTCCCTCGGTGGCCCATGGACCGAGATCGGCATCTCCAGACGGTGACTCATCCCTGCCAGAGCAGGGAGGAATCCACCTCTGCAGGTCCTTCCCCGTGTGATCCCCGGGGACCAGAGCCCGTCTAGACACCCAGACACCGGCCCGGCGCCCCGCCTGGGCTGCTCCGAGGGAGCTGGAATTAGTCCCCCCCTCTGGGCACCGAATTTCCGCGGCCCCTTTGAAGTCCTAAGGAGGGCAGGGAGCGCTCCCGGATCCGCTCGGTGCCACATCGGCCCGGCCCCGGCACGGCCGAGGCTCCCGGCACGGCACAGCCCTGGTTTGATCTTCCCCAGATCCTCGGGAACGAGTGTGGGATGGGTGGGAATCCCGGGGTGTTATCCCACTGCCCAGAACAGCAAAAAAAGGGGGAAAAGGGAGGGGAAATATTCTGTCTTTTACAAGGTCACAGCAGCATCCCTGGAAATCCACGGGGTTGCTGATCCCTTCCAGGCAAAGCTGTTTTCCAGCTGGAGAGTCCCAGGATATGTCGAGTTGGAAGGGACACAGGGATAATCCTGGCCCTGCACAGGACCATCCCCATGAGATTCCCTGAGCCGTCCCAAGGCAGGAATTGCCAACGGAAGGAGGGTCAGGTCCTCCTGGGAAGAGCAATGAGCCGGAGGGAGGAAAATCCCTTCCTTCTGTGGTGCCAAACGCAGTGTTTGGTTTGGTTGGTGCTGCTGAACTTCTGAGGGTGTTCAGAGGTTTGTTGAATCAACTCATCCCACCTTGAAAGGGTGACTGGGGCAGTTTGGAGGTGAGAAAACCACTTTAAGTCCCTGTCACTGCCCTGATTTGTTCTCCTCTGGCATGAAAAGTGAGAGAATCGATGGGAACACCATTAACCTCCGGAGATAAACCCCCTCCTGATGGATATTTATGCCTCTTTGATTGCTCTTTTCTTGGCAGACCTTTCTTGTGGTTTCCTTCCTCAGAGGTGGAGCCTGATGGATCTTGTGCTTCTCTGGTTTGGTTGGGAAACGAGTTCTTATCACAGGAGGACGTGGGGGGAGAGGAAGCTCTTCCAGCTCCGAGTCCTGATAATTTCAGGGAGGAAAGACCTTCCCCCTGGATCCCCCCTTTGGTAAAACCCGGATCTGCTCAGCTTGAGGCTCCTTCCTTTGTTCTGCCCTTTCATCAGTTTGATCACAAAACACTTCAGTGCTTTTTCAAATTGATTTTATGTTGATTTATGGTACTGATTTCTGGTTTCTTTTTTTGTTTGTTTGGTTGGTTTTTTTTTAATCTGCTCGAACGCACAATAAAAATAAAACCCCTTTGATCTCTTTTGAGAGCCTGAACTGCAGCTGTAGGACCTCAACGACGATGCTGAAAAACCAACCAAGCCCATTCCCGAGGTTTTTTTTCCCCATAATGACCCTTTTCCAGCAGATTTGGAAGAGAAGTAGAACGTGTTTTGTTGTCACAAGCCCGTGGCAGACGCGCCACGAAAATGCAAAGGGACTGAGATGATTTTGCTCCGACTCTTCAAACGCCCATGGAATTTTGGGCAGGAGCCAAATTGGGTGCAAATCAGCCCAAATGAGTTGCTTTAAGAGGTAAATTCCATAATTTACACCAAGCAAAGACTGGGATCTGCGTCATCCCATCCCTGGAAGTGCCCCAGGCCAGGCTGGAGCCGCCTGGGACAGTGGAAGGTGGGACTGGATGGTCTTCGAGGTTCCTCCCACCCCAACACCTCCCACGATTCCGTGGCACTCTCCAGGCAGCTCTGCTTAAAATTATTAAGATTTCTAATCCTTTCCAATTAAGGGGCAATTTCTGCATTTTTGATAAAGACCAACAATTAACAGGTGACATATTTTTAACCTCCATCGCTTCTATCCGAAAAGGAGCCAAGAGTTTAAAGACCTGGGAGTCATCCCAGGAAAAAAGTGAGGGTTTGGTGGAACTTCTGCGTGTCCAGACACCGAGCAGGAGCCGAGAGGAGCAGGAGTGGAGTAATTACTCTTGGCTGACTCCAGAAGGGGAAATTCGGGATGAAGATTTCCTTTATGACTTCCCTGCCCCGCACGGGGACGATCAAACCGGGCCCTTCCCTCCTCCCCGCGTCTCCACCGCGGCTCCACCCTGACCCTCCACCCTCCTCCCCGACCCTCCGTCACACGGGCTGTGATGAGTCCCACGGGGCTCCTTTCCAGAAACACCTCCCAGGGAGAAGGTCCTGGATCCCATCTCCCGGCTCGGGGATGGCGAAGGTTCCACCGGGAGAACTGGAAAAGGCGGGTGGGAAGCGGGACGACAGAAGTGCCCCCACACAAGCCCCGGCCCTTCAAAGGAAGAGCGGAAATCAAAAGGATTTGGGGTTTTTTCATGTTCCCGGAGTCCCCTTTTGATGTGATCCCGGGGGCGGGGTTGCTCTGATGTGGTTTCCCGATGCTGATCCGCCCCTTCCTCCTGCGGGAGGTGGAGCTGAGGGTATTTTTAGCACCAAAAGCGTGGCAGGACTTTCATTTTCCCGCTTTAGCCCTCGAATCCCGCTTGTCCCGCGGGTGAAGCTCAGCTCCAGGTGTTCCTGGGACGTGGAGATCCAGCCGGAATCCTCCCCCCTGGCTGAGTTCCCGGTGCTCTTTGCAGCTCCAAAGCTCTTCCCAACCACCCCCCACCCCGAGCCCCCAGTGCCAGGAGGGGCTGAGTCCCCCCCCCATCCCTGAATCCCTCCCTCCTGGGGATGCAGGCGGGAGCAGCAGGGATGGAATTCCCTGGGAGTAGCAGGGATGGAATTCCTGCCCAGGGAGGGGAATCCTCCGTGGGGTTGGGATGCAGGGCTGCAGCAGGACCTGCATCTTCTGGGCAGCCCCAGAGGGGATGGGAATCACTGCTCTGGGAAAACAAAATGGGAGTCACTCATGGGGAGGATGCAGCCTTCCTCCTCCTCCTCCTCCTCCTCCTCCTCCTCCTCCTCCTTCTCTTTCTCTTTCTCCTCCCCTTCCTCCTCCTCTCGCCTTCTCCTCTTCCTCTTCCTCCTCCTCCTCCTCTTCCTTCTCATCTTTGT
>NW_020885108.1:115213-115456 GCF_003945725.1 Corapipo altera
AGGAACCAGCAAACCCTGAGCTCACTCACACGCTCTCCCAGGGCTCCCGAGGCCAATCCCAAGGGATAAGAAGGTCACCAGGTCAATCCAGGATTTAAGGAGCCTTTCTGGCACTTTCCACCCTCTTTGTCCTCGTGGAGGAGCCCCATGGACCAAACGCTCTGTGTGTGTGTGTGGTGTCACCAGCAGAGACTGGGGCCTGGAATCTCGGCATCCAGGGCCAGCCTGGAATCCCACAGCTCC
>NW_020885108.1:140456-142332 GCF_003945725.1 Corapipo altera
AATATTGTTATAACTTCTCATGATATATAAATATTATAAACATTTATTTACGTACAATATCTATATTTATAGATAATACATAAAATATGTGAATGTACTATCTATAAATATAGATATTTATATATTGTGTGTTTATATATAACTATAATCATTATTATATATAAATATATATAAATATAATGAATATTTATTATTTATTATATGTATTCTAAAGACCTTATAAATTAATATAATGAACAGAAATATTAAGACCAAAGGCCTTAATAAATTATATTCATTATAATTTATATAATACATATATTCATTATATATATAATATATAATATATATAATTCATACATAGTATGAATAATATAATATTTTTATATAATATATAAATGATTCATATAATATATGATGAATTATATACATTATATATATTATATATATTATATATATGATTAAATATAGTTATTATATAATATATTAATATAGTATTAATATATTATTATATTATTATATTTTATATAATATATTATGATATATAATATATTAATATACTAATATATTATTATATTTAATATATTAATATACTAATATATTAATATATACAGTAATGTATAATATAATAATTATATATAATCATATATATAATATATATAATTCATCATATAGTATTTATATTATAAATATAAATGCAATATATTGCATATAATGTAATATATAATATATATTAAGACATCTATTCTATAGCAATTAATCATATTAATTAATAAATTAATTCTCCACACCACAAAGTCCCACTCGGGCAGAATTCCTGGGACTGTCCAAAAACATGTCATGTTTTTAAGAGCTGAGGGTGAGGTTTGAGTCACTCACAGCTTCGTGCAGACAGCGGAGGAATTCCAGCTCCTGCTTCAGGATTTCCACCCTCACATCCAGCTCCATTTTCCCCATGTAGGCACTGTCCAATTCCTGGGGAAAAAACCCAAAATCCATCATCATTTACATCCCTTTGCTCCACATCCTCCGCTGCAGTTCAATTCTCGGCGCATTCCCAAAAAACCTCCAGCCCCGGGATCAAATATCGGCCCCCGGGGGCTCGGATTTCATCGGAAAAGCGACGGGAAAAGAGGGAAAGGGCGGAAAAGAACGGGCTGGGAAACGAGCACCAAAACCTGGGGCAAAAAATCCCCTCCTGGGGAACAGGAGAAAGGTGAAAACGCGGGGTTTGTTCTTTCTTTGGATAAAAAGCTGCCAGAATTCCCTATTTTCCCGCGGATTTTGTTCTCCTGAGCCACCTCTAGGCAGGATTTAACCTAAAAATGACTTTCTGCTCGAGCTGGGGGGGGAGAGAAGAGGGGGAAAATCAGCATTTTGGGGTTATTTCAGAGAATTCCACGATATCCCGAGCTGGAATATTTCCTCCCAAAGGACCGATTCCAGAGGGAATTCTCCCTCCTCGGCCCCTGCTCTCAGCTCCTCCAGCTGGAATTAAATCCCAGCAAAACCCTCAGCTTTGGAGGACCCTGGGGGTTGTTTTATTCCCCAGGCTTTGACTCCTCGGTAATTAAAGACCTTCCCCAATCCAGAACTCCAAAAATCCGTTAGAGCAGGTGAATTAACTCCGATTAAATCCCATTTCCAGGGGCTCCAGTTACTCCACCTTTTTCAGCTCCACAAATTCCTCCTCCCGGGACGTGCGGTTGTTGATCTCGTCCTCGAACCTGGGGGCAGGAAGGAGGTGGATCATTATCTATTATTAATCAATCTACACAATTAATCTATTATCTATTATCAATTAACCTATTTCAGTCATCTATTATCCATTAATCTACACAATTAATCTATTATCTATTATCAATTAACCTATTTCATTCATCTATTACACATTAAT
>NW_020885108.1:142342-142626 GCF_003945725.1 Corapipo altera
ATTTAACTCACTGTTACCTATTTTAATTTTTCAGTCGGGTGGATCAGAAAACAAAAGGGAATCACCCAAAAAAAGTGAATTTAAATCGAGGTTTCAGTTTAATTCCGATTTCTGGCAACTGCAGAACGAAGCACTGAAACAGCCCACAAAAAAAAAAATGGGATGGGCACAGATTGGTCCTGAATTTAGGAATTGGTGGACACAGATTGGTCCTGAATTTAGGAATTGATAGACATGGATTGGTGCTAAATTTAGGAATTGATGGACACAGGTTGGCCCTGAAT
>NW_020885108.1:142636-153269 GCF_003945725.1 Corapipo altera
GACACAGATTGGTCCTGAATTTAGGAATTGATGTACACAGATTGGTGCTGAATTTAGGAATTGATAGACACAGATTGGGCCTAAATTTAGGAATTGATAGACACAGATTGGGCCTAAATTTAGGAATTGATGGACACAGGTTGGTGCTAAATTTAGGAATTGATGGACACAGATTGGTGCTGAATTTAGGAATTGATGGACACAGATTGGTGCTAAATTTAGGAATTCTGGGCTGAACTTCCCATTTTTCAGAGCTCAGATGGACATAAACTCTCCCTGGGTGCAGCTGAGCCAGAGGTGAGGACTCTGCCCAACTCGACCCCCCCGTCCCTCCCAGCCAGGTCCCCACAGCAGCTCCTGGGTTGCTCGGGGGAGGAAGAGGAGGAGGGTGGGATAAATCAACAAAAACTTCAATTTCCCTCTTATTTCGGGGGTTCAACCCTCCCCAAACTCCTCCACCCCCGAGGCCAAGCCCCCCCAGAGCACCCAGCCCAGGCTCAGGGTGCGAAGCCGAGCTGGGAAAACCCCCAGCACCCTTTTTCCCCCCCGAATTTTGGGGTCCTTCACCTGTTTTTGTACTCCTCCACCAGCTGCAGCATGTTGTAGGCCTCGGGGTCCAGCTGCTCCTTCTGGCTCTGGAGGGTCTGGAGCTGCCTCTGGAGGCTGGAGATGTAGGACTGGAAGAAGGAGGAGATGTTCCTGCTCTCCTCGGGGCCGGAGCTCTGCTGCTGCAGGAGCTGCCACTTGGCCAGGAGGGCCTGGTTCTGCCGCTCCAGACACTGCACCTGGGGGGGAAAGCACATCCAGAGGGGAGGGATTGGAATCTCTGCCATGGAAACAGGCTGGGAGAGCTGGGAATGTTCCCCTGGAGGCTCCAGGGAGAGCTCCGTTCCTGAAGGGGCTCCAGGAGAGCTGGAGAGGGACTGGGGACAAGGGCTGGAGGGACAGACACAAGGAATGGCTTCCCACTGGGAAAGGGGGGATTTAGGGGGGATATTGGGAAGGAATTCCTGTCTGGGAGGGTGGGGAGGCCCTGGGATGGATTTCCCAGAGAAGCTGTGGCTGCCCCTGGATCCCTGGAAGTGTCCAAGGCCGGGTTGGATCCCCCTGGGATGGTGGGAGGTGTCCCTGCCCACAGCACAGAGTGGGATGAGCTTTAATGTCCCTCTCAACCCAAACCATTCCACAGTTTCATCATTTTCTCCTCAATTATTCCAAGATTGAGCAGCTTTTCCTGTATTTCTGCCTGTTAATTTTCATGGAATCACAGAACATTTTGGGTTGGAAGTGACCCTTTAAAGGTCGTTTTCCTTCCCTCGGGGCACCAAGAGCTGGAGAGGGACCTGGGACAAAGCCAGGCCAAGGGATGAGGGGCTTCCAACTGGAGGAGGGAAGGTTAGATGGGATATTGGGAAGGAATTCCTGCCTGGCAGGGTGGGGAGGCCCTGGAATGGATTTCCCAGAGGATGCCCCATCCCTGGAAGGGTCCAAGGCTGAGTTGGATCCCCCTGGGACAGTGGGAGGTGTCCCTGCCCATGGCAGGGGGTGGGATGGGATGACTTTAAGGTCTCTCCCAACCCAAACCATTCCACGATTCCTTGACACCGAACCTGGAAACTGAGACCCAAAATTCTGGGGGGGGGAAAAGGGAATCACAAACCCTCCAATTTTGGGGGGCTGTGGATGTTTTGACCTCGTGGGTGTGACCAACCCCTTCTGTGTGGGGCTGTCCAGGGAGCCCTGAGGTGTCCCCGTGTCCCAGTCCCCACAGCTCCCACCCCAGCAGGGCCCGGGGTCACCCCAGAGGTGACTCCACGGGGGAATTTTGGGGCTGTTCCGCTCCTCCTGACCCCGAGGAGGAGCAGGAGAGGAGCCAAAGCTACAGAGAGAGGGAGAACCGAGCACGAGGTGGAGAGGGAAGGTGTGGAGGCCTCCGATGGCCTGGGAGAGGCAGGACCCCCAAAGCAAAGGATTTAGGGAAGTTTTGCTTCGCTTGAGGAAAAAAAAACCAGATCAAAAGGAAAAACAGGGATGTCCAAATCCACCACTCATTTTTCCAGCTGCCACCAACAATCCCCAGGCACCGGGATAAAGGGATGGACGTTCCCAGAAACCCCAGAAACCCTTTCCCTGGAAAGAGGAGCGAGTTAACGAGTGGTTTATTGTCCTGGTGGTTTTATTGTCCTGCCACTCGGAGATATTTATCCCAGGGCTACCAGTGATTCACACAGCCACCCGTTGGGAGCATCCCAGCAGGAATTCACAGGGGATTCAGCCAAATCCTGGGATTTTGGGGGGAGAAGGTGCAACACAGAGGCGTTGCCGTGACTCACACCTGCCTCGGGACCCACCTTGTCGATGAAGGAGGCGAATTTGTTGTTGAGGGCCTTGATCTGCTCCTTCTCGTCCGAACGCACCCTCTGGAACTCGGGGTCCACCTGCAGCTCCAGGGGCCTCAGCAGGGCGGGGTTCACGTGGACCTCCTCGATGCCTCGGAGCATCCCGGGCTGTCCCACCCCCTGTCCCTCTGCCCCGAGCGCTTCCCTGCCCGGGCTGGCCCTGGAGGCGCTTCCCAGCCCCGCGTCACCCCTCGGGAAAGCTCCCGTGAAATACCCCCTGCCATAAAACGCCCTCTCGGGTTGTCTCCAGCCACCAAACCTCCCGTATCCCGCTCCTTCTCCTCCGTATCCTCCGGCGGCACAGACATTCCCGAAGCCCCCGAGGTTGTGGAGGCTCCTGCTGCCGTATCCCGGCCCAAAGCCCAGGAATCTCCCGTCCCCGCCGCCCAACGTCCCGCAGTGGGCGGAGGAGGAGCTGAAATTCCCGTCGCCGTATCTGGAGAAATATCTTCTCATGGTGTCCGGGCGGGACAGCGGGAGGCGAACCGGGCGCAGGGAAGGAGAGCCGGAGGATGCTCAGCTCCGGGAAGGGTACGGGAAGTTCTCCGGGGAAGTTCCCCTTTATAGGTTCGCGAGGAGCTCGTCTCCATTCCCGGTTAATTAGCAGGTCGTTGGAGTTGTTGATGGGTTTGGTTCATTAGGCGGCAATTAGTGGAGCCCGGAGAGAGGCCGGATAAACACCCGGCACCGGCGGCGGGTTGTGAAACCCCGCAAATCCCAAATCGCGCCTGACTCACCGCCCTGCTGACAGCGCTCCTTATCTCCGCGGCCTCCCCGCAGCCCTAATTACAGTTATCCCGCTCATCCCGAGCATTGCTCGCTCCCAGATTTCCCCACCTCTTCGGGAATCTCATTTCACGGGGCACGAGGCCTCGGCGGGGTCCGGGGAGGGTCTGACCTCCCTTCCCCCCGTCCCGGGATCACCCGCCCCACCTCCCTTGGCTTCCTCCCATTCCCGGATTATCCCCCTTTGGCTTCCCAGTCCCTCTTTCCTCCCATTCCCGGATTATCCCCCTTTGACTTCCCATTCCCTCTTTTCTCCCATTTCTGGAATATCCTCTCATGGCTTCCCATTCCCTCTTCTATTCCCAATTCTCTCTTTCCTCTCATTCAAGGAATATCCTCCCTTGGCTTCCTCCCATTCCCAGATTATCCCCCTTTGGCTTCCCAGTCCCTCGTTCCTCCCATTCCCACAATATCCCCCTTTGGCTTCCCATTCCCTCTTTTCTCCCATTCCCAGAATATCCTGCCTTGGCTTCCCATTCCATCTTTTCTTCTATTCCCAATTCTCTCTTTCCTCTCATTCAGGGAATATCCTCCCTTGGCTTCCCATTCCCTCTTTTCTCATTCCCAGAATATCCTCCCTTGGCTTCCCAGTCCCTCTTTCCTCTCAATCCCACAATATCCCCCTTTGGTTTCCCAGTCCCTCTTTTCTCCCATTTCCAGAATAATCTCCCTTGGTTTCTTCCCAGTCCCTCTTTTCTTCCATTCCCAATTCCCTCATTCCTCTCATTCCCAGAATATCCCCCTTTGGCTTCTCAGTCCCTCTTTTCTCATTCCCAGAATAATCTCCCTTGGTTTCTTCCCAGTCCCTCTTTTCTTTCATTCCCAGTTCCCTCTTTCCTCCCATTCCCACAATATCCCCCTTCGGCTTCCCACTCCCTCTTTTCTTCCATTCCCAATTCCCTCTTTTGTCTAATTCCACAATATCCTCCCTTGGCTTCCCATTCCCTCTTTTCCCCCATTCCCACAACATCCCACTGGTAACTGTTCCTTCTCCAGGGACAGGGAAAGTCTGATCTGGTTTCCCTGCTCCTGGTATAACAAAAAAATACTTTAAAAAGCTGAAACAGTGTCTAGAAAAAGCAAAAAAAAAAAGATGGAATTCCCTGTAAGTTTTAGCTTTAAAAATGGATTTAAATAAATCCACTTTGTGAATGCAGAGTTTTAAATGGATGATAAAAAGCTCGGAGAGAAATTTTAATCAATTAAACCAATATTTTGTAATTAATTTAAAAAATATTCAACTGATCTCTTTAAGTAATTTTAAAATTAAAAAAAAAATTAAATTAATCCTTTTAAATAAACCTCCTGCTGTTGTTGCTCCTGCTTTTCCGTGTGGGAATAAACCCATGGACTAAAACTCCCCATGTGTGGGGTGGCCCCATTTGGAAACGGGCTCCTAAATCCCTGAAATTAGGGGCTTGGAGGGACAGGGAATTAAACAGCTGGAATATCTCGAGGTGGACAAGGCTTTGGATGCTCCAAGAGCAGAAAAAGGGCTTTTCCCACCAGGACACCGAGTGTTTTCCAGCAGAAACAGTGGAGAAATCCACTTTTCCCTGCCAAAATTGATCTCTTCCCACCTCACACCGGGAGTGGCCTTTCCATTTGTGCTGATTTGGGAATTAAACTTCACTAATTATCTACGTTTAGTTGGGAAATTCAACTGGATTTCCCCTGGAATTCCCATTTTTTATAAACGTGTCTCAGAATCTGGTTTGGATTGGGAATTCCGTGTCCTGCAGGGATTAATAGTTATGGGGAACAAACAAAAAGGTGGAATGACCAGGATTTGGAGAGTGGAGGGGGAAGAATCTGGAAAGAGGCTGGAAAGAGGTCGGAGCCAGGTGGGATTTGGGATTTTCTCCCGGGGAACGAGTGACGGGATGAGAGGAAACCACATCCGGCTGCTCCAGGAGAGGTTTGGTTGGATCCTGGGGAAAATTCCTCAGGGAAAGGGTTGTCCAGCCCCGGCACAGGGGTGGAGTCTCCATCCCTGGAAGTGTCCAGAAATCCCGGGGATGTGCCCCCTGGGATCGTGGTCAGTGGTGGCCTTGGGGGAAGGTTGGACTCGATGATCCCAAGGGATTCTCCAACCTAAAGGATCCCGTGATTCCAGAGGGTTGGCTTTGGTGGCTCCAGGTGCAATTCCCCTCCCTCCCTCCCCTTCCCACTTTGTGAGCGGCTCATTCCAAGGCCCAACGAACCGGGAAATGCTCCCGATCCTCCTCGGGGATCCTGTGGGAAGTGTTCTGACCCGGGGTAGGGAACACCCACACCCCAAACCAGCCAGATCCGGGTGGGACAGCGGTGGGAGAGGGGTCCATCCCCAAATCCCCGCCCTGGGCACCAGCTGAAGCAAAAGAAGTGGGAATTCGGAGATTCCCGGGGCAGCCTGAGAGATTCCCAACCCCAAACCGGAGGGAGCAGCCGCGGCCCCACGTGCCACGGGATCGGGAGCACGGGGTGGGAATTGTTGTGATGGGAGCTGGCGCCAGCCCAGCCCTGGCACAGCACCCCAAAAACCACACCCGGACCTGCTGAACTGGCCCCGGCAACAGGGATGGATCCCGGGAGACATCCACGCATCCCCAGGATGGAGGGGGAGCTTCCTCTTCCTGCCCTTTGGGATCACGGGGTCACCCCTCCCCCTTCCCGGGGAGCTGGGTTTTCCTGGGATCGGGGCCCTGGGGCCGCAGGGGGTTTGTCCTTGTGGGTTTTAAGGATGAGTTCCAATCCCAAGGGTTGTCCCCCTTGGAGCAGGGGCAGAAGCTCCACGTGTTGTTCCAGCCCGTGGGACACGTTGGGAAGTTCATCCCCGTGGAAGTTCATCCCCCTGGAAGTTCATCCCCCCGGAGAAGCCTCTGGGACAGGAGTGTCCCCTCTGGGTGACCTGTGAACCACGAGGGAACCAGGAGAGCTCCTCAGCTCCTTCCAGAGCTGATCCATCCTCCCTCAGGCCACCGGGATTCGAGTGTTGGAACCACCCAGAAATTCCCAAAGGGACCCAAACTCCTGGAGCACGAGGGATGCAGGATCCGGCCGAGTTCCAGGGCCCACACCCCCCTCTGGCCACCTCTGGCCAACCCAACCCACAGGTGGGAATCCTGAACTCCAGGGCTCAGGCTGATGCCCAAGGGATTCCCACAGGATTGCCTGGATCAGCTCCAAACGGGATCATGGAATGGGTTGGGTGGGATAGGACCCCAAAGATCATCCGGTTCCACTCCCTCCCACCATCCCAGGGGGATCCAGCCTGGCCTGGGACACTTCCAGGGATCCAGGAGCATCCTCTGGGAAATCCATTCCAGGGCCTCCCCACCCTCCCAGCCAGGAATTCCTTCCCAATATCCCCCCTAAGTCCCCCCTTTCCCAGTGGGAAACCATTCCCTGTGTCTGTCCCTCCAGCCCTTGTCCCCAGTCCCTCTCCAGCTCTCCTGGAGCCCCTTCAGGCCCTGGAAGGGGCTCCAAGCTCTCCCTGGATCCTTCCCTTCTCCAGGGGAACATTCCCAGCTCTCCCAGCCTGGCTCCAGAATCAAGGAACCCTGGAATGGGTTGGGTAGGAAGGGGCATTAAATCCCATCCCACCCCATCCCATCCCATCCCATCCCATCCCATCCCATCCCATCCCATCCCATCCCATCCCATCTGATCCATCCCATCCCATCCCATCCCACCTTTCCATGGGCAGGGACACCTCCCACCATCCCAGGTGGCTCCAGCCCGGCCTTGGACACTCCCAGGGATCCAGGGGCAGCCACAACTATGGAAAAACTCCAGAAAACAGAAATAAAAAGAACCAAAAGAACAGTGGGGGGAAAAAAAGAACTACAGAAACCACAAAGCCTAAAACGACTTCAATCTTGTGGATGTCTGGGAAAAATAAACCTCATCGGCACAAAATACCAAGGTGGGAACTTTGAAAGCCCCGTTGGCAGAGCAGAGGGTGGATAAATCAGGATGTCAGTGGGTTTATAACCACGAACCGGGTGTTGCAGGGCAGCCCGGGGCCGGGGCAGCTCAGTGGCAGCTTCACAAATACGGTATTTAAATTTAATCTCTGCCCCGATGGAGCTGATAAACACACCCGGAGGGAGACGTGGATCTGCAGCTGCCCGAATTCCCGCATAATGAGGGCCCTGAGTGGCCTGGAAGCGGGGCCGGGATGACACAGCCACTCGTAAAAATGCCTCTATAACCCACAGACTTTCCTTTTCTCCCACCCGGGATCGGCCCCGGCCCCTCCCGGGGTCAGCAAAGGCCGGGAGAGGAGGGAAAGAAAGGAAGGAAGGGAAAGAAAGGAAGGAAGGGAAATGTCCAAAAACCTGGAGGTTTTGCAGGAAAAAAAAAGAGGTGAAATGTTGGTGTTCCACCAAAAGTTTGGGCTGGTTTAATCCCGGAATATTTTGTCCCGGTTACACAGATATTCCCAGGTGGATCCCACATCCAGGGTTTAGGGGACAGGGAGATTCCCTGACCCGGATTAGAACTGGGTGAGACCGGGAACTGCTGTGGAACCCTGGGAAACAACCCCTACATGAGGGAATTTTGTGAGGACTCTGAGGGGAAAAATAAAGGAAGAGAAATGTCCAAAAATGGTGGTTTTGCAGGAAAAAAAAAGAGGTGAAATGCTGGCATTGGACCAAAGGTTTGGGCTGGTTTAATCCCAGAATATTTTGTCCCAGTTACACAGATATTCCCAGGTGGATCCCACATCTGGGATTTGGGGGACAGGGGGATCACACGGAGATTCCCTGACCCGGATCAGAGCTGGGTGAGACTGGGAACTGCTGTGGAACCCCGGGAAACAATTCCTACATCAGGGAATTTTGTGAGGACTGAGGAGAAAAATAAAGGAAGAGAAATATCAAAAAAATTATGGTTTTTTTCAGGAAAAAGAGGTGAAATGTTGGTGTTCCACCAAAAGTTTGGGCTGTTTTAATCCTGGACTATTTTGTCCCAGTTACACAGATATTCCCAGGTGGATCCCACATCCAGGGTTTAGGGGATGGGGGGGATCAGATGGAGTTTCTCTCACCTGGATTAGAGCTGGCTGAGACTGGGAACTGCCGTTAAAGCCCCGGGAAAAATCCCTCTCTCGGGGAATCCTCAGAATTCCAAGAGTTACCGACACCTGGTGATAAAAAGGGAAGTTTCCTGCGAGGAAACTGTAACTTGAGGGGATCCCAGGAATTCCAGGGAAGCATTTCCATAAAAAGCTGCTGTTCCACAAAAGGCAAAAGAAGATTTTCCTCCCCAAAATCATCCCCAACCACCCGAGCTCCCAATCCCATCAGGCTGCACGGGACGAATCCCAAATCCCTCCCACCTGGAGCCTCCCCAGATCCCTCAAATTGTGTTTTCCTCACCAGGAAAATTCGCTTTTTGCTCCCAAGTGCTGGCAACTCTTGGAATTCTGAGGATTCCCCGGAGAGAGGGATTTTTCCCGGGGCTTTAACAGCAGTTCCCAGTTTCACCCAGCTCTAATTCAGGTGTGATCCCCCTGTCCTCTAAATCCAGAATGTGGGATCCACCTGGGAATATCCGGAGAAAATATTCCAGGATTAAAAGAATCCAAACTTTTGGTCAAACACCAACATTTCACCTCCTTTTTTTTCCTGCAAAGAACCCCCCAAAACACGAGTCCAATTTTGCAATCCCGTTACCAAATTAATGGCTCTTTTAATGTGCTTTAATTAAAGGTTTGGGGTTAACAGGAAGACAAACAAGTCAAGGACGTCCTCTGATGTTAAATTAACTCCTCACAAAATAACAGCTCAATTAGGAGGTGGGTTCAGCTCCTCCTTCCACCACGAGGATGTGAAAGTTCATTAATTAAGTGGAATATCAGGTGTAAAACAGAGAAGTGGTTTTTCTGCCCCTGCCGTTTTTAACAAGGGGATGAAGGGGAAGCTCGTTAATTTTTTTTTTTACTTGATTGGTTATTAATGATGAGCCCGAGGTCTGAGCACGTCCTGGTGCCTCCACACTCAGCTGATGCCCTCGGGGTGGGGAGGGAGTGGAGATGGAATCTCCAAAGGGTTCCAAGAGAAGGAGGAGGAGGAGGACAGAAAGGATGACATTAAAAAACCCCAAACACAAAACAAGAAAAAAAGAGTTTGAGGAGGAAACTGGGTTGAACCCCGGGTTAAAAGCACCAGGGGACACGAGGAAATGTGAGTTTTTAAAATTTTTTTTTAATGTCTGCAGCGGTTTTTTGAGGGGAAAATGGTCAGTGGAGGTGGCAGCCACGGTATAAATTGATTTGATTTATTAATTTATTGGTTGTTATTTATTTTTGTCCTGTCAGGGCAGGGTTTCATCGGGATCTGCAGAGGCCACGGAACGGCCTCTCCACGGGGTTGGGGCTCGGGGACCTCCTCCTTTGGTTCCCCCAGGGGGGTCGAGAAGGAGCTGAGAAGGTTCCTGATAAGGATCTTAGTCCCATCCCATCCCACAGGAAGCTGGAACAGCTGGAGCTGGTCCTGGCAGAGGTTTGGGAGGCGGTAAACAAGGTGATTTCGTGTCCTACAAACCCAGCGGGTCCTGGCCCTTCATCCCCGGGGAGGTGTCACCACACCCGGCAGGGTCACCACACCCAAAATGTCCTCATGGATCACCCGGGGTGGACTCTGAGCCGATAATTGTTCCAATCAAGGTCAGATTTGGTGATCAATGGAATAAATCCCTCTCTGGGGGCGACGGGAAGCTCAGTTCCTGTCACTGGTTCTGCAGCAGGAGCGGCCACGGGACGAGGAGGTGGGTGGAGAACAGGGGAAGACACAAGAAAGCCCCAAAACTCTCGTTATTCCAGACTGAATCTGGAGGGAAAGGAAGGGCAAGGGAGAAGGGAAGGCTCCAAGGTCTCCCTGGAGCCCTTTCCGGGCTTAAAGGTGCTCCAGAAGAGTTGAGAGGGACTGGGGACAAGGGCTGGAGGGACAGACACAGGGAATGGCTTCCCACTGCCAGAGGGCAGGGAGAGATGGGATACTGGGAAGGAATTCCTTCCTGTGAGGCACCAACATGGAATTCAGGGGGAGGGGTGTGAAAGGGGTCTGGAGGGCACAGGCAGGTTCAGGTGTGTGAGAGCAGGGCCTGGAGGTCACCAACATGGTCCAGGTGAGTTTGGGAGGGGTCTGGAGGACATGGGCAAGGTCAGGTGTGTGAGAACAGGGTCTGGAGGACATGGGCAGGTTCAGGTGTGTTTGGGTGGGATTTGGAGGACACTGGCAGGTTCAGGTGTGTGGGAGAGGTCTGGAGGACACCAACAAGGTTCAGGTGTGTTGGGGTGGGGTCTGAAGGACATAGGGAGGTTCAGGTGTATAAGAGCAGCACCTGGAGGTCACCAACATGGTTCAGGTGTGTGAGAGCAGGGCCTGGAGGACACTGGCAGGTTCAGGTGTATTTGGGAGGGGTCTGGAGGACACTGAAGGTTCAGGTGTGTTTGGGAG
>NW_020885108.1:153279-153732 GCF_003945725.1 Corapipo altera
GAGGACACTGAAGGTTCAGGTGTGTTTGGGAGGGGTCTGGAGGACACCAACAAGGTTCAGGTGTGTGAGAGCAGCACCTGGAGGACACAGAAGGTCCATGTGTGTTTGGGTGGGGTCTGGAGGACATGGGCAGGTTCAGGTGTGTGAGAGAGCAGGATCCTGTCCCTGGCACAGGCCCCAGACCCTCCAGTGGCATTTTTTGGCCGCTCCCACCACACCTGCACCAGGTGAGTCCCCAGGCCGTGGGAGATGGAGACCTGATTCCACCCATGGTTCTAGTTAAGAGTGGGTATTGTCATGTCGTGTCATGTGGCGTCATTCCTACCGTGTCATGTCATGCTGTGTTGTGTCATGTCACGTCATTCATGTCGTGTCATTCATGTCATGCTGTGTTGTGTCATGTCACGTCATTCATGTCGTGTCGTTCATGTCATGCTGTGTCATGTTGTGTCG
>NW_020885108.1:153742-156175 GCF_003945725.1 Corapipo altera
GTCATTCATGTCGTGTCGTTCATGTCATGCTGTGTCATGTTGTGTCGTTCATGTCATTCATGTCGTGTCATTCATGTCATGCCATTCCTGTCATGCCACGCCACACAGACTTTCACCCAACCCTGACGGGTGCCAGCAACGGAACTGGTCAGAAAACGCCGATTTTGGGGCCGCGAGTGCAAACCCTGAGGAACATCAACCTCATCCCACGGCGAGGGAAGAACCTCTGAGAGAGGAGAGGAGATGAAGATCAGAGAAATACCAGCACCCAAGGTGCAAGGAGGAGGAGGAAGAAGCAGCGGAGGAAGCAGCAGAGAAGGAAGAGGAGGCGATGGAGGACAAGGAGGATGGACAATAGGAACTGCAGCAGTAGGAGATAGAACAGTAGGAGCAATAGGAGCAGTAGGAGAAGGAGCAGTAGTAGCAGTAGGAGAAGGAGCAGTAGGAGTAGTAGAAGAAGGAGTAGTAGAAGCAGAAGGAGGAGCAGGAGGAAGACGATGAGGAGGAGGAAGAAGAAGAAGAGGAGAAGGTGATGGTGGAGGAGGAGGAGGAAGAGGAGGAGGAGGAGGAGGAGGAGGAGGAGGCGGTGGAGGATGGGGAGTAGGATGGGGAGTAGGATGGGGAGGAGGATGGGGAGGAGGAAGATGTTGAACTGTAATGAGTAAATAATTGTCAATTCATAAATGGATCAATGGATCAATTGTAAACCGACAAATAAATTGTCTGAACCGCTCAAGTCAGAAGCTTTCCTTGTTGTGTTAATATTTGTTCTCCGTGGATAAAATTCTCCACTCACTGCGTGTCCCCATCAGGGATTCCCCAAGTTCCCCTTTAAAACCCACGGGGCTGTTTTGAGGTTCGAGGGACAAATCCCGCGGAGGTCACGGAATTCACATTCCACGTTGATTGGGGGATCCTGTTCTCATTTTCATTGGGGGAGCAGCTGAATATTTTCGTTTTCAGGGGATATTTCCCGTCCCAGACTCCACCGGCACAGTTTGGTCTCGGCCCCACACTCGTGGGATGCACTCGGAGCAGATGGGGTTGGGCTGAGCCTCCCTAAGCCCGGATGAAATAAAAGGAAACAGTTTGTACCGTGTCGTTTGAAGGTTATTCTGCCACAGGGATGAGTGGCTGGATAAACCATCCCTGGGCATTCATTTGCTCATTATATCTCAGTAATAAATATGAATAAATATAGTATAATAATATATTATAAATCTAAAACAAATGGTCTATAATTATATATAATTATTATATATTTATATTTAATATCTAATATATATTTATATTTATTATATGTAATTATATATAAATGGATATAATAGAATATAATTGATATAATATGAATATAAGTATATTTATAGTATATACAATTTATATGTAATACATTGTATATAATATAAATATAAATATATAAATATATGCATACTATAAATATAAGTATAAATATAAGTATAAATATAATATATAAATATATAATATATAAATATATAATATAAAAATACATAATATATAAAGAAATATAAATATAAATATAAATATAAATATATAATATATAGTATATAGTATATAATATAAATATAAATATAAATATAAATATAAATATAAATAAAATATAATATAAATATAAATATAAATATAAATACAAATATGCACTTATTCCATGCCAGCTGAACATTCCCAGCCCTGACCAAAGCAACGCTCCATGAAAGCACTAAATAGTTGGATAAATCATTCATGGGCATTCATTTGCTAATTATATCCCCATAATGAATATAAATATTATATAATATAAATATTTTTGTGTTTATATTATATAAAATTAATATAGTGTGTCTTATATATAAAATAAATATAAATAATATCAATGTAAATGTAAATATAAACAAATATAAATATAAATATATAAAAATATAAAGATAAAAAGATATAAAAATATAAATATAAATATAAATATAAATATAAGAGATGCACTTATTCCAAGCCAGGTGAACATTCCCAGCCCTGATCAAAGCAGTGCTCCAAAAAATTCAGATATTTCCTGCTCCCCCCATCCCAAACTGGGGGAATCTCCTCCGTGCTTCCCGTGTCCAACACAAGGAACCCAAAATCCCGGTGGCTCCTCCCGTCACCAGCGTCGTCAGTGACAATTAAAACCCCATCCCGGCCCTAATTAGAGCCAATAAATTGGGATTCCCGGGAATCTCGTAAACCCCGCCCTGATTCCATGTCCTCCCCTGTCCCAGTGCCAAGAACCGGCACCACCCGCTCCCTGATCCCGGCTTTGGGAGGAATATCTCGGACCTCCAACCCCCCCGGGCTCCACACTCCTGTCAGGGGGTTGTAGGGATGGAAAAGGTCCCCCCCGAGCCCCCTTTTCTCCGGGATGAGCCCCCCCAGCTCCCTCGGGAGTTCTCCCACCCCTTCCCA
>NW_020885108.1:156185-157543 GCF_003945725.1 Corapipo altera
GGCGGGAGGGGCTGCGCTGCTGGGGGGAGGAAGGGGAAGGAGCTGCTTTCCTTTAGGGGGGTCCTGGGGGGGGGGGTTCAGTACTTGACCCCCGAGGACTTGACCGTGGTGGTGGTGACACATCTGCGCACCGAGGACGAGCCGCCCCCGGCCACGAAGTTTCCGGCGGAGGAGCTGCACACCCTCCCGCTGCCGGAGGAGAAGCCCCCGCTGAGGATCCCCCCTCCCACCCCGCAGCCGCCCCCGACGACGCTTCCTCCTCCGACCACGCACACTCCTCCTCCTGCCAGCCCGTTGCCGGCCCCGAAGCCGCCGGCCCGGCCCCCGCACACGGTGGTCCTGCCCACCACGGCTGCAAGAGAGGGGGAGAGCGGGTGAACATCCTCGAACATCCCGGGAATCCTCAAAAAAAAAACCCCCCCCCCCCAGGATAAAGGTGATTCCCGAGAGAAAAGGATGGAAAAAATACTCACAGACGTTGACGTTGGACGGGTTGTCTCCGCAGAGCCTGAGAAGGGAGAGGAGCACGGGTGAGCCTGAGACAAGTGAGCCCAAAACTCCCCGAAATCCCCCCGATATTCCCTGTATATCCCATTTCATTTAAGATCACTCAAACCCACGGAGGAACGTTCCACCTTGGGACCACGTTTCCATTTTGGGCTTCAAAATTCGGAGTTAGAAAAAGGGAGGGAAATCAGATTTCAGCACCAAACACGCTGTGAGAGGTGATGAGAGGTTAATTCAACCCAAGGAGGGGCAGGAGCTCGATCAGGCCGAGGTTGGGAGGTCTCACCTGTTCTCCTCCCCCTCCAGCAGCTTCCTGTACATGGCGATCTCCACGTCCAGCGCGATCTTGATGTTCAGCAGCTCCTGGTACTCCTTCAGCAGCCGGGCCAGCTCCTCCTTGTCCTTGCTCAGGGCACATTCCAGCTCCTCCAGCTTCCTGCGGGCGTCCTTGAGGGCCATCTCACCCCTCTCCTCGGCCTCGGCGATGGCCGACTGCAGGTGATGGTTCTGCGGGAAGGAAACGTTTCTTGTTCCTGGAGAATCCTCGGGGATTCACTGGGGGGAAAAACAGGCAGGAACCACCCCAGGAGGCACCAACCAGCCCTTTACCTGCTTCTTCACGTTCTCGATCTCCGTCCTCAGCCTCTGCACGTTCCTGGTCAGCTCCTGGATCTCGATCTTGGTGTTCCGCAGGTTGTCCCCGTGGCGCCCGGCCGTGCTCTGCAGCTCCTCGTACTGGTGGCACGGGGACAAAGGGACCCGTCAGTGACACAACCGACTCAGGGCTTGGGTGTTCCCCTTGCTCCAGGGGCCTCCACTCCCTGCCAGGAGCTCACCCTGCTCTGGTACCA
>NW_020885108.1:157553-158052 GCF_003945725.1 Corapipo altera
TGCGGACAACCCGCGGCTCAGGGGGAGCAGGGAAGAGCAGCAGCTCCAAGGTGGCATCTCCACCCCGAGCCCACCCATTCCCACCCGTCCCACCCCATCCCACCCCGTCCCCATCCCACCTCCTCGTAGATGGCCCTCAGGAAGTTGATCTCGTCCGTCAGAGCTCCCACCCTGGCCTCCAGCTCCACCTTGGTCATGTAGGCCGAGTCCACGTCCTAAGGGAAAGATCCCACCGAGAAACAGCCGCGTTCACTCTCGGGAATCCTTCGGGATGGCGGGAGCCGCGGGCCGGGCTGGGGGAATGGGGTCACACTGGGGGGTTTATAGGGAATTCTAGAGTCTGTGTTTATATGGAGTCCTGTAAATGTATGGGATTCCATATGGAATTCTATAAATATATGGAATTCTATAAATGTAGGGAATTCCATATGGAATTCTATAGTCTGTGTTTGTATGGAATTCTATAAATGTATGGAATTCCATATGGAATTCTATAAAT
>NW_020885108.1:158062-159747 GCF_003945725.1 Corapipo altera
TATGGAATTCTATAAATGTATGGAATTCCATATGGAATTCTATAAATGTATGGAATTCTATAAATGTATGGAATTCTATATGGAATTCTAAAAATATATGGAATTCTCTAAATGTATGGAATTTTCTGTGGAATTCTAGAGTCTGTGTTTATATGGAATTCTGTAAATGTATGGGATTCCATATGGAATTCTATAAATGTATGGAATTCTATAAATATATGGAATTGTATAAATGTATGGAATTCCATATGGAATTCTATAGTCTGTGTCTGTATGGAATTCTATAAATGTATGGAATTCTATATGGAATTCTATAAATATATGGAATTCTATAAATGTAGGGAATTTTCTGTGGAATTCTAGAGTCTGTGTTTATATGGAATTCTATAAATGTATGGAATTCTATAGATGTATGGAATTCTATAGCCTGTGTTTATATGGAATTTTAAATGTATGGAATTCTATATATGTATGGAATTCTAGATGGAATTCTATAGTCTGTGTTTGTATGGAATTCTATAAATGTATGGAATTTTATATGGAATTCTGTAAATGTATGGAATTCTATAAATGTATGGAATTTTATGTGGAATTCCATAGTCTGTGTTTATATGGAATTCTATAAATGTATGGAATTCTATAGATGTATGGAATTCTATATGGAATTCTATAGTCTGTGTTCATGTGGAATTGTACAAATGTATGGAATTTTATGTGGAATTCCATAGTCTGTGTTTATATGGAATTCTACAAATGTATGGAATTATATATGGAATTCTACAAATTTCGGGGGAATTGAGGAATTATTTGGGGGGGATTGAGGGATTATTTGGGGGGGATTGAGAGATTATTTGGGGGGGATTGAGGGATTATTTGATGGGGATTGAGGGATTATTTGGTGGAGATTGAGGGGTTATTTGGTAAGGATCAAGGGATTATTTTATGGGAATTGAGGGATTATTTTGGGGGGATTGAGGGACCATTTGGTGGGGATTGAGGGATTATTTGGGGGGGATTCAGGGACTATTTGGGGGGGGATTGAGGGGTTATTTGGTGGGGATTGAGGGGTTATTTGATGGGGACTGAGGGATTATTTGGGGGGGATTGAGGGGTTATTTGGGGGGGATTGAGGGATTATTTGGTGGGGATTCAGGGACTATTTGGTGGGGATTGAGGGATTATTCGGTGGGTATTGAGGGATTATTTCCAACCTTCTTCAGCACCACGAACTCGTTCTCGGCCGTCGTGCGCCGGTTGATCTCCTCCTCGTACCTGGGGGGAGCAAAAGCACAGGCTGAGTTCCTGCCTTCTCCCGCCAAAGGGGGGTAAAAACCCCCTAAAATTAAACCTTCAGACCCATAAACCACCCCCGGGATCACCATAAAAAGGGAGTTTTGGGGCAGAGAAGTGCCCAAAGAGCTGTTTGAGGCGGCCCAAGCGTGGTGGCAACTCACTTGCTCTTGTACTCCTCGACGTACTGCTGCATGTTCTGCAGCTCCGACTCCAGCTGCCCCCGCTGCGCCAGGATGGAGTCCAGCTGCCTCCTCAGGTTCTGGATGTAGCTCTCAAAGATCACACTCAGGTCCTTCCTCGGCCCCGACGGCCCCTGCTGCTGCAGCAGCTCCCACTTGGTGGAGAGGACCTTGTTCTGCTGCTCCAGGAACCGGACCTGAACCCAACAGGGG
>NW_020885108.1:159757-167198 GCF_003945725.1 Corapipo altera
TTTCCCCCCCATTATCCTTAAATTCTCCCTTTAGCTTTCCTTGTCCTGCTGCTCCAGGAATTGGACCTAAAGCCGGGCCACGGAGGATTCTCCATCACGCGGGAACAGGTCCCGCCAACGCCTCTTTCATCACCCAGAGGGATTTGCATGGTGATGAGACAACCAGGTAACTTTTGTTTTCTAATCCCTGCGCTTGCCTGAGCAGCAAAATCAGGGAAAGGAGGGAATTCCTAATAATTTCCAGCTCAGAGGAGGTTTTAAACGCAGCCCCAACTCCACGCCTGTCCCCTGTGGGAATCTGGCTTAGATTTGAAAGCCTGGAGATGTGGAAAGGGAAAGCAAAGATCTAAAGGAATGTTTCAGTGGGAGGTTGTTTGGGCAGAGGATGGTGGAGGAGGGAGAACCCGAGCCCGAAACCTGCGGAGGTTGGAGGTGTCGAACCTGCTCACAGGAGCAACCTCAGAGCAGGGCAGATGAAAGCCCCGCAGACACGGCTTTGATCTCGTGGGGAGGAGAGATTCCCATCTCTTCCCTTAATGAGAAGGCTCCGCTGGAGCTCCTCAGCCGGCCGGGATTCACCTCCAAAGGGACGTTTCTGCACCGGTGGGGAAGTTCCTCCCGGTTTCCACCTCGCCTGGTTTCCACCCCGCCCTCTCACCTTGTCGATGAAGGAGGCGAACTGGTTGTTCAGGGTCTTGATCTGCTCCTTCTCCTGGGTTTTCACCTGCTGGATCTGGGGGTCGATCTCCACGTGGACGGGCCGGAGCAGGGTCGAGTCGATCTGCACCGGCTGGATGCCGGGGCCGGCTCTGCCTGGGCCACCCATGACAAAGCCTGGGCCACCAAAGCCTGGGCCACCAAAGCCTGGGCCACCATAGCCACCGCCGTAGCCGCCCACCCCAGCACCGAAGCCCCCCATTCCTCCGCCGCCTCCCATCCCTCCGAAGCCGCACATTCCTCCTCCTCCGCCGCCCATCCCGCCCCCGAAGCTGCCGAGCCCCCCGTAGCCGCCGCCGAAGCCGCCCATCCTGCCGCCGTAGCAGCCCCCCATGGATATCCTGGCACTGCTCCCCAGCCCGTGGAGGCTCCTGCTGCCGAAGCCGCCGCAGCGCCCGCCGGCCCCGAAGCCCCTGGACATGGAGTAGGAGCTGTAGCTGCTCCGGCTGCGGCCGCCCCCGAAGCCCCCGCCCATGGCAGAGCAGGAGCTGAAGCCCCTCCGACTCCCCCCTCCGAAGCTCCTGCAGACGGATTGGCGAGACATCCTGGGTTCTCCTCAAAAGGATCCGAACAAACTGGGAAAGGCTGAGCAGGTGGATGAGGCTGGAAGGAGAAGGGAAGTCGGTCCCTGTGGCTGGAGGGCAGCGGGTGCTCCTTTTATGTGCTCCCGGAGTGGGCTGGGTCTGCATGGGCGTGAGGAGGAGACAGCTCCTGTCTTCATCAGCGTGGCGTGGTCGCAGATTCCCATCTCCAATTTGCCAAACATTGACCCTACCCAGAAACACACCCTCCAACGCGGCAGAAAAGGCACAACAAAGGTCCGACTGGGGCTCCCAACGCTCCCTGACCCGGGAATTCTGAGCCTTGAGGAGCAGCGAAGCCTCCCCGGGATACACCAGGAGTTTTTTTCCCACCTTTCCTCCATCGTGGTTGTTCCCCTGCCCGTGTTTATCTTTCCATCTCTCACTCCAAAGCCCCGTGGCAAGACCTGCAGCCGATGCCAAGTCGCAGCCCGGGCTTTCACAATTCCCAAAACACACCTATGTTACACCCTCAGCCTCCTTTTCACTTGGAAAGCTGCCTTTGGCTCCGGGAATTGGGTTTCTCAACCTCCCAGCCGGGGCTCAGCAAATTGCATTTTGATGAGGCTCCGGGTCTCTTTCTTTTTTTTTTGGGTAAATAAAACCTCCCCGGTGACGAGAGACGTTCCCGGTCGGACCCGAGCGCGTCCCGGAGCCTCCGTGCCAAGATCGTCTCAGCACCGGCTGGGAAATCCCTGCGGGATTCCCTGGAGGCTCCGGGGCCGTGGGGAGACTCCAGGCACAGACGGAGGGATGGCTCTGGGAGGGGAGGAGGGATCCCAAAACCCACATCACACCCCCTGCAAGGGTTGAAGTGCAGTTAATGGGGCTGGTTTGTGGGGTTATGGAGATGAGCAGGGCCGAGGCCACGGGGGGGGAACTTTCCTTGAGGAATCCCAACTCTTTTGGGCCTGTTTTGGTGTTTCTATGAAAATGTATCGATTTTAGAAAGGCAGGGGCTTGTTGGGATCCCCTGGTTCCGATCCCAGGCTGAGGGTGGGTTCAAACTGATCCATCAGAGAATCATGGGATGGGTTGGGTTGGAAGGGACCCTCAAACTCACCTCATTCCAACCCCCTGCCACGGGCAGGGACAACTTCCCCTAGACCAGGTCACTCCAATTCCCGTCCAACCCGACCTGGACAATTCCAGGGATGGGGAATCCACCACCCTTCAGAGAACCAGGGAACGATTTGGGTGGGAAGGAACCTTTGTAAGTCATTGAATCCAAAGATCCATCCCTGATCCACCCTTTTGCCTCGGTTATCGAGTACCAAAGGGCCTCATTTTGCACTTTTTATTGAGAAACTCCCTTTTCTCATTAAGAAACGCCATTTTTTGATTACTTTTCCAAGTTTTAAAGACACGTTGAAGGCCAAAGCCACGGCTCTGGAGGCTCCTCTCCGTGCTGGCAGCCGTCTGGCTCTCGGAATTCCCACAGGACTCCCGGAATCAGGAGCTTCTGGAAAATCCACACCGGCAACTTCTGGAACGGTCGGATGTTCAAACGCCTCTAAAAATATCGCCCAGACACCCGTTCCCAAAAGCGCCTTCGGGACCCGGGCGTGCAGCTGAACCGGCGTTCCCACTGGAAAACACGACATTCCCGGCGCTCATCCCACCCCCAGCACCTGCGGGGGTCCCTGGGGATCCAGGGAAGTGGATTAGGGAGAAATAAGGCTAAAAAAAAAAAAAAGTCAAGGAATCGTAGAATTGTTGAGGTTGGAAAAGACCTCCGTGATCACCAAGCCCAGCTTTTGACCCAAATAAAATAGATACCCTAAATAAAATATATACATATATCAATATCAAAAAATTAAAATGCACGTCAATAACATACATGAATTAAATTTATCAATGAAATTTATGTCAATAAAATAAAATATATCTCAGAAAGTCACTGTGAGAGCGAAGGGACGGGGAGGACGTTGAGCCAAGATGGTCAATGAATAGGCAATAAATCAATAAATAGGCAATACATCAATAAATAGGCCATAAATAAGGGGGTTAAGGCTCAGTGCCCAGCAGGACCCACCTCCCCCGGCGTTACCAAACCCGCGGTTACGTTTTCCTGGGAGATTTTTGGTCGGGGTTTTTTTTCCCCCTTCCCGTGGGCGGGATGACACGATCCCGAAGTTCTCTCCCCAAGTTCCCAGGGGAGAGGCCCCGAGTCAGCAAACGGAGCAGCCCTGGTTTGATAACACGGAGCGTTGAGTCACGGCCGCGGCCCCAGCCAAGTTTGGGAAATCCAGCTGGGAATTGGGGATCGGCAGCACCTCCCGGCTCCGGCGGGATGGGCAGAGCCGGGATGGTTTGGGCGGGAAGGGAGAGGGAAAGATCTCCCTGTTCCACGGCAGGGACACCTTCCACTGTCCCAGGTGAATCCAACCTGACCTTGGGCACTTCCAGGGATGGGGTAGCCACTGGGAAATCCATTCCAGGGCCTCCCCACCCTCCCAGGGAGGAATTAATTCCCAGTATCCCACCTATCCCTGCCCTCTTCCAGCTGGAAACCCCTCACCCCTTGTCCCAAAGTCCCTCTCCAGCTCTTGGAGCCCCCAGGGAAGGAAAATGGCCCCGAAAGGTCACTTCCAAGTCAAACTGTTCCATAATTCCATGAAAATAAACAGGCAGGAATACAGGAAAAGCTGCTCAAACCTGGAGTAATTGAGGGAAAACCACAGAATCCTGGAATCCTTTGGGTTGGGAGGGACCTTAAAGCCCATCCAGTCCCACCCTCTGCCATGGGCCACTATCCCAGGTGGATCCAACCCGGCCTTGGACACTTCCAGGGGTGGGACATGCTCTGGGAAATCCATTCCAGGGCCTCCCCACCCTCCCAGCCAGGAATTCCTTCCCAATATCCCACCTATCCCTGCCCTCCAGCAGTGGGAAGCCATTCCCTGTGTCCTGTCCCTCCATCCCTTGTCCCAAGTCCCTCTCCTGCTCTCTCCAGTGAAGAAAAATGCCCTTGACCGTCCTCTTCCACCCCAAAATGTTCGATGATTCCATGGCAATAAACAGGTGGGAATACAGGAAAAGCTGCTCAAGCCTGGAATAACTGAGGGAAAACCACGGAATCCTGGAATGGTTTGGGTTGGGAGGGACCTTAAAGCTCATCCCCTCCCACCCCCTGTCACGGGCAGGGGACAAACAAAGCCTGAGGAATCCAACCCTCATTTCAGGCCACCTGAAGTGTTTTCCCTCCTCCAACAAAAGCCAGGAATTACGGCACATTTGGGTCCTTTTCCCTCCTCCAGAAAAACACAGGAATTATCACATTTGAGTCCTTTTCCCTCCTCCAACAAAATGCAGGAATTATGTCACATTTGAGTCCTTTTCCCTCCCCCAACATAAAGCAGGAATTATGTCACACTTGGGTCCTTTTCCCTTCACCAGAAAAAGGCAGGAATTCTGTCACATCTGAGTCCTTTTCCCTCCCCCAACAAAAGGCAGGAATTTGGCACCATCTGGATCCAACCCCGGGGGAATTGTCCCCTGATTGCCGGTGCCAGCCCGGGAACAAAAGGAGAGGGATTTGGGGTCTGTTTGTGGCAGGAGTGGCCCTTTGTGCTCCCGAGGGAGGCACCGCTGGAGCCTTGGGATGAGGGTGACCCCGGGTTTGGATCGGAGTGACTCCGGGTTTGGATTGGGGTTGGGGTGACCCCGGGTTTGGATCGGGGTTGGGGTGACCCCGGGTTTGGGTGGGGGTGAATCCAGGTTTGGATCGGGGTTTGGGTGGGGGTGACCCCGTGTTTGGATCGAGGTGACCCCAGATTTGGATCGGGGTGACTCTGGGTTTGCATCAGGGTGACCCCAGGTTTGGATCGAGGTGACCCCGGCTTTGGATAGAAGTGACTCTGGATTTGGGTTGGGGTGACCCCGGGTTTGAGTTGGGGTGACTCTAGATTTGGATCAGGGTGACTCTGGGTTTGGATCAGGGTGTCTCTGGGTTTGGATCAGGGTGACTCTGGGTTTGGATCAGGGTGACTGGGTTTGGATCAGGGTGACTCTGGGTTTGGATTGGGGTTGGGGTGACCCCAGGTTTGTATCAGGGTGACCCTGGGTTTGGGTTGGGGTTTGGGTGGGGGTGACACTGTGTTTGGGTTGAGGTGACCCCAGATTTGAATTGGGGTGACTCTGAGTTTTGGTTAGGGTGACTCCAGATTTGGATCAGGGTGACTCGGGGTTTGGATTGGGGTGACTCCATGTTTGGAGCGGGGTGACCCCGGGTTTGGCTTGGGGTGACTCTGGTTTGGGATCGAGGTGACTCGGGGTTTGGATCGGGGTGACCCCGGGTTTGGCTCGGGGTGACCCCGGGTTTGGCTCGGGGTGACTCTGGTTTGGGATCGAGGTGACTCGGGGTTTGGCTCGGGGTGACTCCAGGTTTGGACCGGCGTGACCCCGGGTTTGGCTCGGGGTGACTCGCAGGGAAGTGAAGCCTTTTCACTCAACACTTCAGGTCACTTTTGCACCTCCCAGCGCGCTCAGCCCTCGCCCAAACGGGTCCCCACCCAGGACAAGCCCGTGCTGGCAGCGCAGGGACATTCCACTGTCACCGCCGGGATATTCATTCCACTGTCACCGCGGGGACATTCCACTGTCACCGCCGGGATATTCATTCCCCTGTCACTGCCCGGCCTCGGCTGCTCCAACCTTTACAAACCGGGAACAGGAGACTCGGGATGAGTCACCCCCGGCACCGTCTGCGGTTGACCGGGGATGTGATTCAAGGTCTCCCGGGCCGGAGGTCAAACCACAGCAGGGATTTTGGGAGGGAGATTTATCCAAACGTTCCGCTTTTCTGGGGAGAGTTGGGGTTGATGAGGGGGAGGAGGGAGCTCTTGCTCTTCCCAGGGTTTCAGTTGCCTTTTGGGGAGTCATTAAGAGCGATCCATGGATCCCTGGGGAGGCCAGACCGCAGGAAAAGCTGCTCCAGAGTCGTGGATAGCGAGGAATCAGCTCTGGATTAGCTGGAGGGGTGACGACCACCCTGCCCTCTCCCACCTGACCCGGGAAGGACGTTCCCAAAGCACTTGGGGCTGTGTGAGGGGTGCCCCGAGAGCTCCAGCTCTGCCCCCACAGCCCTGGGACCACCCTGGAGGGCAGGGAGGTCAGAGAGAGAGGTGGGATATGGGGGGGAACGTCCCAAATTGGCCAACTCAGGCAGGGAAAGGGCTCAGGAAGAGAAAAGGGAAGGGAAGAGCCTCCTAAAACCCACGGGGTCCCAAAGGCTGCTGGGACCTGATGGGGACAAGGGGGGACAAAGGGTCCCCACGGGAGACCCCCCCAGGACAGGGAGGAGGATCCAAGTGCTGCCTCTTCCTCTGTGCCGGGAAGGGGCTCGTTCCCGGGGGTGTCACCCTGTGCCCCACATCCCAAACCCCTCCCCTGGTGAGACCCCCTTGGACCTCCCACCAAAGTCACCCAGCACCCACGTTTTTGGGGTGGGAGAGAGGAAAAAGAGGAGCCCGGGTTGCTCCTTCCCCGGGGCTCCTTCAAACCCCGACTTCAAAGGGCAGGAGAAAGTGAGGAAGCGCTTTCGGCTCCCGTCTTGTCGCAACACGAAACTCTCGGGTCGGGGAGGGAAAACCACACCAGGTTTCTGCCTCTCGTGTTTATTGGGGGGAGAAAGGTCGGGCAAACACACACGGTCGGGCCCGGGAGCACCAGGGAAAGGGGGAACCCGGAGCCAAAACGGAGGTTTTACAACAGAAACTCGGGCAGGGGGGAGGGGGAAAAAAAGCGAATGAAAAGTCATTGGGGTGAGAAACGTCTTCGGTTGGGCCAGGAGGAAATTCCTGTTCTGGAGCTCGAGCTCTGGCTGATGAGCAGCTCCGATTAAAGTTGTACCACGGCTGGAGCCAGCCCGAGGTCTTGAGAGAAGCTGAGTCTTCCCGAGCCAGGTCTTCCCGAGCCAAGCAGGGACCCGACACAAGAGGGGACAGAGCCTCTCGCTCAGTGTGCTGATCCACGGGCTCATCCCAGACGGATTTAGGGCTTCCCAGTGAGCAGGAAGGTCATCCCAGCTGGGTTTGGAGTTCCCAGTGAACAGAAAGGTCCTCCCAGCTGGGTTTGGGATTCCCAGTGAACAGGAAGGTCCTCCCAGCTGGGTTTGGGATTCCCAGTGAACAGGAAGGTCC
>NW_020885109.1:0-5980 GCF_003945725.1 Corapipo altera
TGGAAAAGCCTCTGAGACCACCGAGTCAAACCATTAACCCAACACTGCCACGTCCACCACTAATCACGTCCCCAGGTGCCACATCCACACACTTTCAGGGATGGGCACTCCACCACTCCCTTGGGCAGCCCCTTCCAACACCTGGCAACCCTTTCCACAAAGAAATTACCCCTGATATCCAACTTAAATCTCCCCTGGCACAACTTGAGGCTGTTTCCTCTTGCACTGTTACCTGGGGGTGACCCCCACCACCCCCCCACTCCCCTCCTCACCAAGGCCAGGTCGGGCACCAGGAGCTTCCCGTCGTCCTTCCGGGTCTCTCCGGGGCCGTTCATGTCCTTCTCCTGCTTCATGTCCAGGGGGGCGCTGGGGGTGGGCAGCGCCCGGCCCGGCCCCACATCCCCCCGGTGCTTCTTGGTGACGTGGGCGTCGGGGCCGTGCACGGTCTTCACGTGTTTCCGCAGGGAGCTGGGGTCCGTGTAGCGCTTGGTGCAGCCCGGAATCTTGCACACGTACGGCTTCTGCCCGGGAACAGCACGGAGAGGGGACGGGGTCAGCTCCAACCAGAGCCCCCTCCCCTAAAGCAAAACCCCCTCCCCTCCCCTCTGGATCGAAGAGGGTGAGTCCCCTCGGGTGAGTCCCCTCGGAGGGGGCACGGTGGGTGCCGGGGGGAGAGCTCAGGGAGGCTCCCCAGGAGCGGGATAAAGGGATCCCGGTGGGAATGCCGGGGACCAAGGGGGCATTTAGAGCAGGCAAAGAGGGAGTTGGGGCGCACAGGGTTGAAAAGGAGGGGTGTGGGGAGGTGTTGGAGGACGGGACCGACGCAGAGGAGCCCGAGGTGGGGCCGTACCTCGTTGGAGTGGGTGCGGTTCTGGTGCTTGGCGCGGTCGGAGGCGTTGGAAAAGGCCTTGTTGCAGCCCTCGTGCTCACACACGTAGGGTTTCTCCCCCGTGTGCGAGCGCAGGTGAGTCTTGAGGTTCTCCAGGCGGGAATAGGCCTTGTTACAGCCCTCGAACTGCGGGAGAGAGGGGGTGGGACACGTCACCCCCCACCCCACCCACGGCACGTCCCGCCTGCCACACACGGACCCGCTCCTATTCCACCCTCTCACCCCCTGTTTTCCCGGCTCACCGAGCGTTTTTGAGGGATTTTGGGCATCTCACCGTGCACTTGTGAGGTTTCTCGCCCGTGTGACGCCGCATGTGCACCACCAGCATGTACTGAGCCTTGAAGGGCCTCTGCTCCCGGGAACAGGCTGCCCAGTGGCACACGAACTCCTTCTTCTCCCCGTGGATGTGCTCGTTGTTGATGTGCTGAGGAGGGAGAGGGGCGTCACTGGTGGCACCGGGGAGGGGGACAAGGGATGGGGAGATACAGGAATATCGTGGGAGAAAGGGATGTAGAGGGATTGGGGTGGCAGGAAGGGACATAAAGGGACTGGGATAGCGGGTGGAGACACCTGAGTTTGGGGAAGACAGGTCAGGTGGTGTTTGGAGGAGACAGAGGACACAGGGGATGTTTGGGGGCTACTTCAGACGGGCCAGGAGCAGACAGAGGGGTCACAGTGGCTTAAGGGTGGTCAGGGGGATAGAGGAGATTTTGGGGAAGGAGAGCTGGAGCAAAGGAGGGAGTCTGGAAGCGGCTGAGGAGGAGGATGCACATCCCTCCCCGCCCAGGGAGCGACTTCCAGCGTCACGGTGAGTCCCCAGGGCAGGTGGTGGGAACCGGGAGCAGGAATCGTGGGCTGATCCAGGGGGGCATCACACAGGGCAGCCCGAGGGCAGATTTTGGGGTGGGGGCACCCCGGCAGCCCCCGACTCACGTGCACCAGCTGCTCCTGCGTGTCGAACTCCTTGGCACAGCCGTCCCAGTAACAGTTGGTCTCGTACACGGCCTCGCACTCGGCCTTCCCGTCCTCCTTCTCCAGCTCTTCCCGAACATCCAGCATCCCCAGCAGGGGGTCCTGGGGGAGCACGGCCACGTGAGTTCTCCAGGTGAGCACCCACGGGAGCGGTGATGGGACTGTGGAGCCCTGGGGATGTAGGGGGGGGTCCCTCAGCCTGGGATGTACCTGGGTGCCCGTGGACGCCGGGCTGGAGATGTCGCCCTCGGATCTCTCCTCTGGGAATTTGGCAGTCAGGGGGCTGCTCAGGCTCCACTCCAGCTTCAGCTGCTGCTGGGGCGAGGAGAGCAGGGAGGAGTCAGCACCGAGATTCCCTCTGGTTTGGGGGGGGCATCCTTACAGGGATACATCCCCCAGGGATGCACCAACGACATGGATGCCCAGGGCTGACACGGATCCCACCTCCCACGGATCCCCGGCTCACAGGGATCCCCCTCCTCACCTGGCAGTGTTTGAGGGCCCCACGAGCGGGGGGGTGGTGCAGGAGCCCTGGGCGCGTGGGCAGGGGCTCGTGGGAGCTGCAGGGAGGGGGGGGCGTGTACAGGTGACCTTGGCCCTTCTGCTGCCCGGGTGGGCTCTGGTACCCCAGGGACGGGCTGTGGAGAGCAAAGGGACGAGCGGGTGACACCATCAGGGGACAGGACTGAGGTCTCCGTGAGCAAACACCCCTCGCCCACCACCCCACCCAGCCCCCGGCTCTCCAGGCACTCCCCGAGGTGGGAAGGGGCACTCAGGCTCCGGGCCGGGCTCCCACCCGCGGGGGGCTGAGGGCAGGTGCCCACCTGATGGTGCTGATGGAGAGGTGCCCGTAGGAGCCGCCGGCGGAGGCGCAGCGGGAGTTGATGAAGGCGACGAGGGAGTTGGGAGAGGTTCGGATCACGGTCTGCAGGTCGATGCTGGAGTCGGACAGGGGGGAGATGGACAGCGCCCGCTTCTTCCCCAGCTTCCCCGCGCCGCGGGGCGTGGAGAACCGGGAGCCTGGGAGGGCAGAGCGGGGGGCACCGCCCTCAGCACGGGGTTGAGGACACACACCTGAGCCCCCCCTAAGGACACACACCTGAGCGCACCAGTTCGCTTTGGATTTAGGATAAAAGAGATGCCGAGCCCCCCATGGAACCCCCACGGCCCCCCCAAAACCGGGGACTCACCATCACCGGGGTGTTCGGCCCCTGGTGCCAGCCCATACCCACGGTGCCCGGGCTGGTGGCACACGGGGAAATCGAGGCCTGGAGGAGGGAGGACAGATGAGCTGGATGGGACAGAGGGACCCCCGGAGCACCCTTGACCCCGGGGGGGGTGAAGCCAGAGCCTGGGACCCCCCGCATGACCCACCTGGTGGTCCCGGGGCGGCGGGGGCTGGTCCGTGGGGGGGGCGCAGGCAGCAGTGCTCGCTGTAGCCGGCGGCCGGGGGTCCGGCGGGGTCGAACATGTCTCGGCGGGGGCCGGGGGGGGTCTCAGGGGCGCATCGGGGCGGCGGCGGGGCCCGGGGGGCTGCGGGGAGGGACGGGGGGGGGGGGGGGGGCGGGGGGGGGTGGGCCGCCGGGGGGGGGCGGCGGGGGGGGGGCCCCCCCCCCCCCCCGGGGTGGTTTAAACTAAAATAGGGGAGATTTGGGGCTGTTGGGGAGAAATTCCTCCCTGGGAGGGTGGGCAGGCCCTGGCACAGGGTGCCCAGAGGAGCTGTGGCTGCCCCATCCCTGGGAGTGTCCAGGTTGGACGGGGCTTGGAGCAGCCCCGGCTGGTGGAAGGTGTCCCTGCCCAGGGCAGGGGGCGGGACTGGATGGGCTTGACGGTTTCTTCCAACCCAAACCATCCTGGGATTCTACGAAATGGGAAAACGAGGCACAGCTGGAACCATTCCCGGGCCAAGGACCGGAGCTGGCTCCCTGCTCCTCTCTCCCCACGGATCCTCCACAGGTCCCACCCAGCCCTGCCTTGCCCGTGGGTCCCCACCCTGCCCGCGGGTCCCCACCCTGCCCTGGTCCCACCCACACACCGTGCCCCTGCCCAGGGGCTCAGCCCAGCCCACCGTGGATCCCTGAGGCCCTGCCCTGAGCCCGGTCCCACCCAGGGCCACCGTCCTGCCCCCGATCCATCCCCACGCCCAGGTCACCGTCCTGCCCCCCAACCCCATCCCCACCCACAGCCACCAGCCTGTCCCTCATCCACTCCTCATGGCCATGTCCTGCCCCCCATCCCTCCACCAGCCCACCCCGAGACCCCCGAGGGCTGACACGAAGGACAGAGGGGCAGGAGAAGCCACCGCAGGACCAGGCAGATGTGGGTGGCACTGGGGACAAGAGCTCCTGCCCCCTCAGCCTCCCCCTCTGAGACGGAGGGAATCGCCCCAAACAAGGGGTCTGGGGGAGTGGGAGCCCCTCACCCCGCTGGGAAAAGTGCTGGGTCGCGTTTGGAGCAGGGGGGGGCGAGGGGGGCAGCGATTCTTCCGCATGAGTTGCCCCTTTGAAAGCTCGTCTCGGGGCTTTGTGAGAGTGTCAGGCAGGAAGAATGGAGGGGGGGGGCAGAGGGGAGGGGGCTGCCCGGGACGGTGGTGGAACTGGGGAGGGAAAGGGGAAAGGGAGATGAGGAGGAACCAGGGGGCAGAGGAGGGGGGGTCTCACCTGCCCGCTGGACCCTGGGCCTCACAGGAAAGTTTGGGGATTAGCCCCAGGGGAGCCTCCTGCCTGACCCCTCACCCTGCCAGGCCAACGGTGGGCACAGAGGGAGGGGGGGCTGCACCCACCCCCCAACTCCACAGACCTGGGTAGGGGGCTTGCAGGGACACCTTCCACCAGCCCAGGTTGCTCCAAGCCCAGTCCAAGCTGGCCTTGGAGGGCACTTCCAGGGCTGGGCACACGGAGCACACACGTGTGCACAGCGTGTCACCTCACATGGGGGACACACGGACGTGTAGCACCTCAGCAACCCCAGTTTTCACACCACCTCCCTGCCCAGGGCTGTGCTCCCCCTGTGCCCCCTCCAGCACCTCCTGTGCCACCCGGGGGCAGGTTTGGGGGGCTCTGGTCCCCCGCACCCACCGAGGTGCAGTGATGGGTGAGGGTCTCACTGTGCCGAGGCACCACTGGGTGCAGGCAGGGAGAGGTTTGGTGAGCAGAGCCAGCCTGGCAAGGTGGGTGCCAGGAGGGTGTCAGGTGGGCACGACGCAGTGCCACGACCCCCCAGTCCCCCACATCCCCCCACCGAGCACTGGCACAGGACACCGGGGGGCTGCACAGCACCAAAACCACCCAAACCCCACCGCTCCCGGCCCCGGGACGCTCCCCCCAACTCATGGGGTCCGCAGGGGCTCCCCGAAGCCCCGAGCCGAGGGGGCTGGATGGGGCCGGGAACGCCGGGAGCCAATGGGAAGCAACGGGAAGCAATGGGAACCATCCGGCGTCTCGCCCACCGCCGCGCTCGCCTCCCCCGCCGGCCGCACACCGCCACGGCCCACCCAAGTCGCAGCCTTTGGGCATAAATTTGAGAGCCAGGCGCAGGCGGGATGAGGGGAATCTTCCCTCGCTCTCCTCCTGCCAAGAAACTCAAACTGAAACACATTCCTGCTCCTCTCTGCCAAGAAAACCAGGAGCGCAGCCAGCGGCGGGAGCTCTCGGAGCAGGGCTGGCTCCAGACGCCGAAACGCGGCGCGGGAGGGGGGTCAGGGCTGGCCGCCCCCCTCCCCCCCAGCTCCTCGCCTTTTATTTCCTGCAAACACATCTAAAATCTGTCATCTGGCTCCAGTTTCCTGAGGACACTGGGGAACGGGCTTGGGGGGGAGAGGGAAGGAGACGGAGGAGAAGGCAGGGAGGGAAAGGGGATGGAGGGAGCTCGTGGCGCAGGACAAGGCCGGGACAGTGACAGCGAGGGGTGGCGGGAGCAGAGAGACCCCAAAAGTGATGGGTGGTGGGAGCAGAGAGACCCCAAAAGTGATGGGTGGCGGGAGCAGAGAGACCCCAAAAGTGATGGGTGGTGGGAGCAGAGAGACCCCAAAAGTGATGGGTGGTGGGAGCAGAGAGAACTCAGCGCTGCCGGGTGATGGAGCAGGGATGGTGGGAAGGAGGGAGAGGCAGGAGTGGGCAC
>NW_020885109.1:5990-13304 GCF_003945725.1 Corapipo altera
CAGACCCCCACCCTGGCACCCCACTGCACCCCGGGATGGGGCAGACCACCCACCCCAGCTCCCCGTGACGCTGCAGACCCCCCACCCCGGGTCCCACAGGCACCGGGAACGCTCCTGTTCCCCCCCCACATGGTGGTGGGTGCAGGGGTGGGTGCAGCAGGGCCCCCCCCACCCTCAGCCCAGCCCCCGGGGGTGACGGGGGGGTCCCCGAGCCCCCAGCCCCGGCAGGGTTAACCCTCCCCGGAGCCCCACTGTGGAGGAATGTGATGTCAGGGCTGGATTAGCCCCCGCGGTCCCGGAGCTGTGTGTGGCACAATCCATCACCCGCCGGCACAGCCCCCGGCGTGGGGGGCCGGGGGGGCCCGGGGGGGCTGCGTGCGTGGGGCAGCCGTGCTGCTGTCAGTGCCTGTGTGAACACACGTGTTCTGTGTGTCTGTGTGTGAGCACACGTGTTCTGTGTGTCTGTGTGTGAGCACCATGAACACACATGTTCTCTGCATGTCTGTGTGTGAGCACGTGTTCTCTGCATGTCTGTGTGTGTGCAGCGTGAACACGTGTTCTCTGCGTGTCTCTGTGTGTGCACACATGTTCTCCGTGTGTCTCTGTGTGCACACGTGTTCTCTGTGTGTCTGTGTGTGTGGGCACAGGGCAGTTGTTCTGGGGGGCAACGCCAGCCTGGTGACACCAAGGGGTAGTGGGAGTGGAGACCCCCTGAAATGGTGGGATGGTGGGAGAGAGACTGTGGGAAGGAGGGAGACAGAGGTGGGCACTGACAGCCCTGGGGTGTTTGGACTCACGGATGTCTGTCCGTGTGCTCAGGCACATCTGATACATGTGGGATGTGCATACATGTGGGATGTGCACGTGTGTGTGTGTGGGGGGAGCTCCAACAGCCAAGGGAGGGCCCAGTCACCCCAAATCCTCACCGAGGGAGGAGCAAGGGAGAGCCAGAGCAGGGAGAAGAGGCAGGCAGAGAGCAGGGTGTGGTGGTGTGGCAGGGGCCAGAGTGGGGACACACCCCACAAGACCCCTTTGTATCCTTTTCACCCCCTCAGGAGAGCCAGAGTCTCCTCTGGAGTAGGTAACCCCCCCAGCCCACCATGGGCACAGCCACCCCTGGCAGCCCCAAGATCACCCAACCCTAACCCCTAAGCCCAACCCTGACCCTGGGCTGCAAGTCTCGTGGCTGGCAGAGACCTTCCAGCTCCCCCGTGCCAGCGACAGTCCAGGATCACGGGGACACATCCCAGCTCCCTGCCAGGACAGGGGGGCCTGGCAGGGTCACCCCACTCCTCCCAGCTGGGATGTCCCCCCGGTGCTGCACAGCAGGGAGATGCCCCCCCTGGAACAAGCCCCTTTTACCTGCCCTGGGACCCCAATCTGTGCTCAGAGCTGCTTCCCCTGACCCCACACATTTCTGGACTCTGCCTCCAGCAGAAGTAACGTGCAGACCCCCCGCCCGCCACCCCTGACCCCCCCTTAGGCCGGGCTTTAGGGCCAGCCCAGCCCCTCCACATGGGGCAGCTAATCTGCGGCCCCACAAAGCACATTGCTTCAGGTTCAGGGGGTCTGAAAGGGGACGACTCAGGGTCACGATCCCACACTGGTGGGGGCTCCGAGCTCGTTCCAAGGTGGTCCCTGGCCTGGAAAAGCTGAGACGGGGAAGAGGCAGCTTCGGGGGACGTGGAGGGAAAGGGGTAGAGACGTCCCTGCCAGGACAGGCTCGGGACATCCCCCTGCTCCATCCGCCCTCCCCCGGCCCCGTCACACGTCCTCATTCCCCACCCAATCCCGAAATTCTTCCCTGCCCTTCGCACCGCTCCCAGGGAGGACCGGAGGTCCCTCCCCAGGCCACTCACCCCTCCAGGTGTCCCCCAGCACCCCAACGCCGCAGCTCAGGGGGCAAAACCATCCACCCCTCGCTCCCACGTGCACCCACACCCACCCGGGGCTGTGCCCTGACACGTCCCTGGACACGTTAACACAGGCTGCCACACGTGTGCCTCAGGAAGGGGAGGGCAGGCAGCCCGATCCTGTGTATCCAGGGCAGGGATAACCCACGGAGGGGGGCTGCAGGCTCCTGTTCCCCCCGGGGAGGAGGGACCCCCAGCCCTCCAGCACAGCAGAGCTCAGGAGGCCGTGGCAGGCTGGGCAGGGGCGGGGGGGGCTCCATAGGTGGTCCCCAGGCAGGCGGGCGACCGTCGCCACACGTTGTTTGCTTTGGCCCCCAGCACACGCTGCCCCCCAAATCCCTCCCCTACAGCCACTTCCCGACCCCCACCTTCACCAGGCTGGGTGGGGGAAAGGTTTTGGGGTGAGGGCAAGGGGGGCACACACACGGCAGCAGCTGCTACAAGGAATTTTTATGCTTCCCTCTTCCTCCCCGGCGCTGGAGGGAAGCAGCAACACGGAACATGTGGGACCCATAAAAGCTCTGAGTCATGGCTGTGGGAGCCCCCCTGGCAGGCCCTGCTCCTTCCCATGGCATCGAGCATCATCCCATGCCAGCACCGAGGGACACGGGGGCTGGGGACATCCTGCCCATCCTGCCATCCCGAGGGATCGGAGTTCGGACAGGGCAGGCAGCGGAATCCATCCTCCTGCTGCAGTCAGGGGACTCACACTGGGCCTGTTCCCACTCCAACAGCTCTATCCTGCAGGATTCCTCCAAAGATGGGAAGAGGAGGATGTGCAGGACCCAGCAGAGACTCCGGCATCCATTAAAGGATGGGATATATGACAGGAATCCTGTTAATCCGTGGAAATGCCTGTGGCTTGATGTGCTGAGCACGGAGCAAGGCAGCACCCTTGGGGATTCAGGGAGCTTCCTGGGGTAGGAGACCCCTCTGTCTGCTGAGAGGTGGTGGAATGAGTGTCCTTGGGCTGTTCCCCAAATCCCCAGCCATCCTTCTCCTGCTGGGATACATTTGTCTCTCCTGAAGTATCTGCCCCGAGTGGTGGTGGCCTGTTCCTTGGATGGAGACCTACTCTGCCCCCACAGAGCAACCCCATCCCCTTGAGGACGCCCTCTGCCCCCCTGGGGGCACCAGACAGGGCTCTGTTTCCCTAAATCCGGGCTGGGAGTTGGACAGTGGGGTTTCCACATCTGGAAACATCCCCCAGCCTCACCCCGGACGCAGCAGAGCTGAAACCCGACTCTGCTCTGCCGCTCGTTCCCACTCCGAGGCAGCTCTTTCATTTTATTTTATCAGCTGTTCACCTCGTTATCCTGCAGCTTCCCGAGGCCTGGGATGCGCCAGAGGGATTGAGGTGGGCACACACTCACTGTGCTCCCGTGGGGAACCCTCAGCCTTGTGACCAGCCATCCAACTCCTGGCCCTGGACGGGGAACCCCAAAAATCCCACCACGAGCACGGGAGAGTCACCCAAACGCTCCTCGAGCCGTGCACACGTGAACTCACGTGTACGCATGGGAACACACGTGTACACATGGGAACACACGTGTACACACGTGTACAGGGGGGCACCCGTGCGGGTGTGGGGATGTGCAGCAGGTTGGAGTGGTGGGAAGAGCAGCATTCCCAGGGATAAGGGGCTGGCACTGTGGGTGTCACTCGCAGCAGCGGCACTGAACGAAGGGCCCTTGTGTCTTCCAGCCTATCCACCCTTAAAATCAGGGAATCACGGAATCATTAAGGTCGGGAAAAGCCCTCCAAGATCATTGAGTCCAACCACTAGGCCAGCACTGACAGGGCCACCACTAACCCACGTCCCCAAGTGCCACATCCACATGTTTTCTGAACAATTCCAGGGACGGCGACTCCACCGCTGCCTGTTCCAGCGCCCGATTACCCTTTCAGGGAAGGAATTTTCCCTAATATCCAACCTAAAACCTAACATGGTGCAAATTCCCAGGTTCTGGACAGCGAGCCCCAGATCCCACTCGGAGCCCGAGCTCCTCACCCGCCTCCCCACAGCCTGTCCCACCCGGACGGCGTCACAAGGTGTCCGCGCTGACTCACTCCCGGGATGGAAACTTCCCTGCTCCAGGGAGATCCTCGCAGCTCAGCCAGCTCCAGCACCGAGTTTATTCCACCACCTCCCACCAGACCAGCCCTGGGGGCCCGGAGACGCTCGGCTCCCAACCTGCTCCCGACTTTGTGCTCGGCTTTGTGACGGAAAAGACCCTGGAATACGGGGGGGACACATGAGGATCCCCCCCAGGCAACCATTCCCTGTCGCCCACAGAGGCAGCGTCAGCCTCGGCTGGATGCAGCAGGAAAACTGGGAAGTTTTCCTAGGGCTGTATTTCTGAAGGAGAAACTTCATCCAGCTGCTTCCTCTTCCCTTCCCCCCAAACCCAGTGCCCACCCGCATCCATCGGCTCAGGTTTGCCACACGCAGCCTACGGAGCAGAGAGGGGGGAAACTCATGGAATGAGAGTATCCAGCAGCATCTGCCGGCCCCCAGATTGCTTCCAGGGCTGGGTGCAGGACCCCAGCCGTGGCTGGAGTACCCAGTGGTTTCTCAGTCCCCAAACACAGCACCGGAATGCCACAGCCATCCCTCAGCCCCGTCCCCTCCGCCCTCACCATCCTCCCCGGAGAGGTGCAGCCCCCAGACTGTCACCGCAGCGTTGGGTGTCCCCCAAATTCCGCAGCCATCCCCCAGCTCCGTCCTCTCCAGCCCCATCCTCCCCGGAGAGGTGCAGCCCCCAGGCCGTCACCGCAGCGTTCAGTGCCACCTCACGGCCTGGCAGGACATCAGGGGACCGGGGACACCCATTGTCCCCGTGCCAACCCCTCGGAGCTGTGCCAGGGCCCCGGGAACAGCGGGCGCTGCCGGGGGGGTCCCTCCGGCTGCTCCCCGTGCGGGGCCGCCCCCGTGCCCGGCCAAAGCTCCCGGGTGCGGGGACCCACGAGGTGGGTGCTGCCGGAGCCCTGCGGACACCCCGGCTGGTGGGATACGAGGCTCAGGGTGGCCTGGGGCTGGCAGGGTGGGTGGCACAGCTGGCACAGTCCCCCGGGACGGTCCTGCGGCTGCTGCGTCACCGGGGCCGGAGCAGCAACTTCCACCGAGTCGCTGCTCCCGGTCCAACAGCTCCAGTCCGGACCGAGCCGGCAGTCCCCAGTAGCCCCCAGTAGCCCCCAGTAGCCCCCAGTCCCGAGCCGGCCTCCCCTCCGCGGGCTGCCGGGGGCTCCACCGGCGCGGCGCGGCCGCCCCAGCCCACCCACACACAGCGACCCACCCAGCCACCCACCGGGAGCCCAAAGCGCGGCGGGAGCGTGCGGGCGTGGGCGGGAGCACGAGGGGACGTGACGGGGCACGCGTGGGGCCGATCGCCCTCCGCCCGCCCCGCGTGGCCGGTCCCCCCCCGCGCTGGGAGCCCCGGCGGAGGTCCCGGTTTTCCCCCCCCCGGAGCTCACGGGACGGCCCGCGGAGGGATCGGCGCCATCCCGGGAGCGGAGCTCCCGCGGCCCGGACCCTCCCGACGGCTCCTACCTCCGGGGGGCTCCGAGCGGACCCGGGCGGGGCGGCGGCTCCGGCGGCTCCGCGTCCCCCGTTCCCCCGGCGGCGGCGGCGGTTCGGTCTGCGAGGGAAGCGGCACATCCAGGGGGGACGGCGGCTGCCGGGCTGGGGCGGGACGGGACGGGACGGCTCCCCCCGCGCTCCCCCGGCCCGCCCCGGGCGCCCGGAGAAAGTTACCGGAGCGCGGCGGGGGCGGCGGGTCCCGGCGGGTCCCGCTCCGCCAACTGCGGCGCCGATCGCGCCCGGGACGGAGACCCCGGCCGGGAGCGGCGGCCCCGAAAACCCGGGATGGATCCGGGACACGCACGGCCCCGCGCCCGCGCGCACCCCCCACGCCCCCCTCCCGTCCCTCCACGCGCGCACCGCTCCCGCACGCTCGCCGAGGGCCGGCGGGCGCCCCACGCGCGTCCCCGCGGGTCCCGCGCGGAGCCGGGCACGCGCGCGGGCACCTGTGCGCGCGGGCACGGGGCGCGGGCACGGCCGAGCCCACCCGCGTGAGGGACCACGCGTGTAAACGCGCACACGCGCACCCGCCGGCGCTCGGCGCTCACTTGCGGGCGCGGCACAAACGCGCGCGGGGGACACGGCCCGTGAACACGCGGAGGGGGACGGACGCCAACCCCGCATCCACGCGGGACGCAGCCCGCGCACACGCGGGGTCACACCCCACGCCAGCCCACGGCGGGGGACACGGCCCGTTCACACGCACACGCAGGGGGCGCGGATACACACAGACACGCGGGGAGCGCAGCCCACGCACGCGGGGAAGGGACCCCCCAAAGCCCACGCACAAGGGGGAGGCACAGCCCAAAAACACGCGCGGGGGGCACAGCACGTGCACGTGTGGGGGGCAGAGCTCACACACACACACACCCACGGGGGGCACCCCCCCAGCCCACGCACCCGCGGGGAGCACCACACGCAGTCAGGAAGCACAGCCACGCACACGCAGGGTCTGCAGCCCGCACACGGCGGGCACAGCCCAGACACCCACGGGGGGCTCCCCCCCCAGCCCACGCACAGGCGGGGGGGTCACAGCCACCATCCCACGCACACGCGGGGGGGGGCAGAGCCCGCGCACGGATCATCCCCTCCAGCCCGCACACGCGTGGAGGGAACTCCCCTGAGCCCATGCGGGAGGCACAGCCCACACACGCTCGGGGGTCCCGTCCCACGCACCCGGGGGGTCCCGGGGGGGTTCGGGGCTGGACCGGGGGGGGGCACGGCCGGGCAGCGCCCCCTGGTGGCCGCGGGCGGACCCCGTTGTGCCGCCGGTGACCGGGGCGAGCCGCGAAGGTGACGGGGCCGCGCTCCCCGCTGAGCCCGGAGCCGCTTACCGGGATTACCCCGCTGGGGACTCTGCTGGCCCCGGCACTGACCTGTCCTGCCCGTGCCAGCTTCACGGCGTGGCCCCCGTCACGGCTGCGGGACCCCGGGGGCAGAGGGACATCGTGGGAACCACTGTAGGACAGGATTTCAGGACCCCTCAGCTCCCAGCCGGGACCGGCACAGTCCACCCCCTGCCTCAGTTTCCCTCCCCACTGTCCCAACCTGAGATCAGCTCCTTTCCCTGCCGCTCCCCCAGCGCAGGGAGGGTGAGGAGGGGTCTCTGCTCCCCGGGAAGCCCCCGGCACACAGGGCAGGGGGCAATGCCGGCAGGGTCCCCCCCTTCCTCTGGCAGGAGGGGGGGGAACAGCCAGCGGGGTTCTGGGATGCCCCCAGACTCTGCCACGGCTTGGGTTCCACCCCAGAGGCTCTGAGGTGGGGGCGAGGTGGGGGGCTCAGGTGAGAGGGTGGGTTCAGGTGAGAGGGTGGGCTCAGGTG
>NW_020885109.1:13314-26059 GCF_003945725.1 Corapipo altera
GGGCTCAGGTGAGAGGGTGGGTTCAGGTGAGAGGGTGGGCTCAGGTGAGGGGGTGGGCCCAGGTGAGGGGCTGCCTCCATCCCCGTTTTGTAACGAGCGTTAAGCGGCTCAGCAGCTTTGCCCCTGAGCTGAGTGTGACCCCGGATAAGCTGCCCGGGGTCCGAGCACTCACCCCAAGCCCACCCTCCTCTCCCCACGGGACCATCTGCGCGGCCAGACGGCCCCAGGTCCCTTTTGCCACCAGCTCCGAGCCCCTGAGTGCGACCCACAGCAGGGCAGCCCCACCCGGAGCGACCCTTAACCACCACCCCCCCCGAGGCCGCCGCGTCCCCCACCCCACGGGTAATCCCGGTCTCCTGTTTGGGAAAGTCAAAGCGGCTCAGAGCAGGGCCAGCTGATCCCCCGGCTTAGGGATTTAGCGGTGCCACCGCAGCCAGCTCGGCACCTCGGGCGCGGGGGCAGCGTGTCAGTGTGTCAGTGAGTCAGCACCTCACGCACACGCGCGTGGACACCCCCCCCCACCCACGGGAACACGCTCGGTGCCACGGGGAAAACAGAGGAAAGCTTCCCTTGCCGGCAAAGGAAAACACGGGTGTGGTGTCCCGGTGGGATGCTCCCCGCGGCCGGGGGTTGATTCCACGCGGGAATGCCGGTGCGGGGAGGGAGCGGGGAGACTCCGGACACCACACACGTCCCCGAGCGCCTCCCGGAGATCCGTCTCCCGGCGTGTGCAGGGCAGCACGTGCTCCGGGGACACGGACCGGGGCTCTGGGAGCGCCCGGGAGGCCGAGGCGTCCCGCAGGTGCCGTTGGCTTTTCCCCACGCCGGGATATTTTGGGAGCGCGGCCATGGCCGCGGTGCCCCGGGGGGATGCCCGCGGCGCTGGCTGATGAAAGCTGCCCTTTGGCCGCTGGCAGGGCCAAGCTGGGAAAGCGAGGGGGGTTTGTCCCCAGATAAAACGGCCCCAAAGTGAGCTTTGAGCGGGCGCTTGCGCAATGGGGACCCCGGGGCAGCGCGTGGCATCTCAGCGGGATGAGCGACACCTCCCACCCCGGGAGCATCCCACCCTGGATTCCGAACGAGACTCCCCGTCACCCACCAGACCCTCTGGCTGCAGTGGGGCCGAGACTGGGGTCACTGGGTGGTGTTCAGGGGAGCACACGAGGGGCACAGGGGATTTGCAGTAGGGGCACAGGATTTGGGGGTGGGCTGTGGCTCAGAGTCTGAGGTCACCTCCCTGGAGCCAGAGTCTCCAGAGCTTTGTTTGGGATTGCTCCAGGTGGAGAACAGCGTCTCCAGGGGGGACAATGCCCCCCAAAACCTACCCTGCTGGGACACATCTTGGTTGCTCCCATTACAGGCCACCCCTCTCCAGCCCCCAGTGAGGTGAAACCTGGTTCCCAGCCCCTGCCTGATCCCTGGGACCCCCATCCACAGGGAAGATCCCAACCCTCCCCTCTGCACCCAAGGATCCCTCAAAACCCCACAACTCCCCTCACCTCCCAGCACAGCATCACTGGGCAGCTCCTGTGCTGCTCCAGCCCCAGAGCCTGAGGGACCCGGGACCTTCTGGCCAAGCAGGATCCTCTCACCCACCCCATCCATGCAGGTGGCCCCAGGAAAAAGCAGCCAGAGCCTGGATATTGCATTTCCACCCATTTATTTGGGAAGCCACACCAAAATATTATATAATAAATTAAAGCATAGGCCATGTGGGTGCATCAGGAAGGTGAGGGCAGAGCAGGAGCTTCAGCAGAGAGGATGGAGCACCAGGAGTCCCGATGGCTGCAGGAACCTCTACTGAAAAAGTCAGAATAGCTGCAAAACTGGAGGTACAAACCAAATCTGTACCTTTAGTGTGATCTTAAAGGCAGAGTCTGAGCCAGGACTCCCTGTAGGGTGGCACCAGGCTGGTGGGTGGGAGCAGGGGAGGAAAACCCAGGGAAAGGGGGAACACACAGGACCTGGAAGTTTGGCCCTCACAGCTCCGTGCACTCCAGGGAACAGATTGTCCAATCACTGCTGGTTTGGGGTTCTTGATGAAGTCACACCATTCACCCTCCTCTCCCAGGCCTGTTTGTGCTCCATTCCACCTGTCCCAGAACAAGGCCTGAACTGGATGCAGGAAGGTTGTTCCAGCAGGGAAACAAGTGGGGCTGCCTTGTCCTCCAACTGCCCACGTGGAGGAAGGAGACCTGTTCCCACATCCCACTCTGCTCCCGAGGAGGCCGAGTTCCAGACCAGCACTGGGCACTGAGTGTGAACCAAGCAGGGCCCCCTCACCCCACACCAGAGGGGGACACGACCACCAGGAATGTGAGATCAGCTCCAGGGATGCCCGGAGTCACCACCACCCACAGTCCAGGCTCAGGCAGTCTCATGGCCTTGGCTCCATCCCACGTGTCCCCAAAGCCCCCTGCCCCAGGCACTCTCTGGAGGCAACCCCTGCTCCCTCTCATGAGACCCTCTCCCTCCCTCCCAACCTTCCCAGAGGGGTCTGCTGCACCACGGGCTGGCTCCAGCTCCCGGGAGCTCTCCAGCTCCCTCCCCCTCCACCAGAGGGACAGTCCTGGAGAAGGGGGGGTCCCAGCGCGGCTCCCCCAGCCCTAACTACAGCCACAGGCATCAACAATCATGTCGGGAATGTCAGTCTTGACGATGTTGCTGTTGCGATCGAAGTAGAGGACGGAGAGCGGGCGGCGCCGCGTGGGGACGCAGCAGGAATGCCCCGACGCCTGCACGTTGTTGGCTTTGACGAGGTTGAAGACGGCCGTGTGGAAGGAAGAGGCCATCCCGGGGCTGCCCGCCACGTGCAGGGGGCACTGGCCCACGCAGTAGTTTATCTGGTAGCCCTCGGGCTTAATGATCCAGTCGTTCCAGCCGATGTCGCGGAAGTCCACGTAATAGTCCTTGCGGCAGCACAGGTTGGAGTTGGGGCTGCAGCGGAGGCTGCGCTTGGCCACGCGGTGCTCGGGCTCCCGCACCTTCGCCTTGGCCACCAGGAAGGGCTGGTGGGACCGGCTGGCATTGAGCGGTGCCGCGACGTCCCCCCCGTCCCCGCGGCTCTCCAGCTCCAGCCGCAGCGTCCGGCTCTGCCCCCCGAAGAAGCTCCGCAGGGCCGGCAGGAGGGGGAAGGAGCGCCAGCCGCTCCCCGCCGCGCTCAGCCGCCTCTCCCCCAGCAGCGTGCGATTGCCCCCCGCCACAGCCCCGGCCCCGGCGGCCAGGAAGATGCTCAGGGTGAGCCCGGGCCGGGGCACTCGCAGGTAGAGCCACAGCTGAGCCTGCAGGATGCGGATGTCCTGGTCCTGCGCCTGGCTGAACTGGAACTGCAGCCCCAAACCGGAGGGAGATGTGAGATCTGAGGGGAGAAAGGGATGAGGAGGTGAGAGCTGTGGGATGCTGCCCCGCCATCCCGCAAGTCGCGGCCAACACCCTTCAACTTCTCGGGAAACACCTACAAACTTTCCTCCCTCCCCGTGTCCCTCCCTCCCGTGGGAACGCTACCCCTGGAGTGGGGGGGTCCCCGGGGCGCAGGACAGGGACCCCCCGCCCCGGGGCTCACCCGCGCCCCGCCGGGGACCGCGTGGGCTCCCACGGGGGTCGCGCAAACCCACCTGTCTCCGCGAAGCTGATGATCTCGTAGCCCTGCTCCTCCTCCTCCTCCTCCTCCCCGGAGGGGCCCCGGTGGGCGCCTCCCGCCTGCAGCCGCCGCAGGGCGCGGGCCACGGCGGCGCGGGGCACGGCGTGGGCGAGCCGCGGGCGATCGCGGAGCCGCAGCTTCTCCAGCAGCTGCTTCTTGGCCACCTCCTCCAGCAGCCGCCGCTCCGCGCCCGCCGGGCAGGACGGGCAGCGCGGCTCGGCCGCCGCGCACAGCACGGCCGCCAGCAGCAGCCACGGGCCCGCGCCGAGCCCCGCCATCCGCGCCCACCGGACGGCACGGGAGCGGCACCGGGAGCCGCACCGGGAGCGGCACCGACGGGACGGGAGCGGCGCCGGCACCGAGGGAGCGGCACCGAGCGGACGGGAACGGGAGCGGGAGCGGCGGGACGAGGCGGCACCGAAGGGACGGGACCGGCACCGGGAGCGGCTCCCACGGGTCGGGAAGGGCACCGGCACCGGGAGCGGTGCGGCGCGGCCCCGCTTTGGGCACCTGCGGCCGGGGGCGGTCCCGCCGCCCCCCCCGCGCCCCCGCCATTGGCCGCCGCACCTGCCCGTCCCGTCCCGTCGGGGATTACCGGGATTAGCACCCCAACCCCGCCTCCCCGCGCCCGCCCCGCTGCCCCGGGGAAGGGGCTCGGTGGGCAGCCCCCCCATCCTGCCCCGCTCCCCACGAACCGTCGGGAGCCCAGGGGAGGAGTAAATAGCGGGGAGTGCAGAGGTGTGTGGGCGAGGGGCTCATCCACCCGTGGGCCTGTGGCTCACCCTGGCATCTGCCCCGGGCAGCCCCCCAGCTCGGGCAGCCGGACACTGAGCTCCCAAACCTGCTCCAAAACCCGCAGGAAGCAAGGGCTGGGGCAAATCCTGGCTGGTGGAGGAGACTCAGCCTCGGAGCAGCCAGTTGGAGGGATCCCTGCTCTCCTGCCTGCCCATGGATCTTACAGACCTGCCCCCCAGCCTGGGCACTGCCCCCGGGGCATCCCAGAGCCATCATAGCAGGGTCAGTCCTGTTGGGTGCTGACAGAGGACCCAGCAGGGATCAGGGGGCTCCTGGGATGGCCCTGCAGCTCCCAGGGACTGTCACATCTCTGGGCTTTTGTGGCTATCACCAGGTGATGGGTTTGGGGGTCTGAGTCCACCCCTTGGATCACCTGGTCCAGCCTCAGCCCAGGACAGAGCTGGGAAGGGCCAGAGAAGGGGAACACTGTGTCCTCTCCACCTCACACAACAGAAAGGGGAGTTGTACGTCCTGAGGGCTCAGGAGGTGGCAGCCGGTGTCACACCAGCACCAAGATGTTCTTCGGGCTCTTTGGAGTGGGATGTGCAGCCCGAGCCAGGGCAGGGGCCTGGCAGAAGCCTCCGGAAAGCGATGGAAGGTGCCACGTTGCCGGGGGATGGGCAGAGCCCGGCTGGAGCAGGGAACCCAGAGAGCGCGGTGGGAACTTGAAGCCCCGCCAGCGCTCGGCATGTCCTGTGCCCACCGTGCCACGATTCCAAGGTCTTGACCACACGGAGCCCCTGCCCCTGGCCAAGCCAGAGGTGCCATGTAAACACAGTGGGCTGTCTGGGAAAAAGCACCCACCGGAGATGATGCAACCGCGGAGCAAGGGGCAAAGGGCTCGGCTGGCCGGGCCTGCTGGCAGCTCCCAGAATAGCCCAGGAATGTCAACAGAGAGGAAAGAGTGGGCACAGGCTGGCGTGGGAGTAGAGATCCCAGAGGGCCTGGGAGCCCTGGCTGCCGGCAGGATGGAGCAGGTGGCACTGCCAGCCAGGCACAGGTGCCCGGAGCACACACACGCTCACGGGCATGGATGGTCCCACAGGGAGAGCACCTCTACCCTGGAAGTGTCCAAGACCAGGTTGGACGGGGCTCTGAGCAACTGGTCTAGTGGAAAGTGTCCCTGACCATGGCTGGGGGTGGAACTGGATGAGATTTAAGGTCCCTTCCACCCAAAACCATTCCACGGTTCTCTGATGCACATCTGCACACTCCCTTCCCAGCACGTGTCCAGGCCCTCTCCCAAATATTTGGATTCCGGCTCTGTTTCGGATCTGCTTCATGTCCACCACAATCCCATTCCCCCGCTGTGCCAAATTTCTCCATCCTTGCCAGATCCTAGAGCCAGGACCGGGGCTGTGGCACGGTGGGAAACGGGAGACACAAAGCCTGGCAAACGGGCAAGGGACTCTCCAAGCCACCCAGGCTGGAAGGGGGGGGTGTGTCCCCAAAGGGATTAACCCCGTTGAATCCTGCCAGGGCCCCTCTGGGTGGTGCAGAATCCCCATTCCCCCTCGGGCCCAGCAGGAGCGTGGGATGATGCCCAGCCCCTCGTGCCCCCCAGCACGCGCCGGCCCCCCGAAGTAGGGCAGGGGTCAGCGTGGAGCTGCTCTTGCACCCATTGCATCAGTGTGTTGTTGATTAAGCGGTTCCCAGAAAGCAAAGCCCAGGGACTGACCCGACCAAAATACCCCCCCCGGGTCCCCCCCCCCGGGCCCAGCACCGGTTGCACACACGGCTCCGGGGCCTCCGACCCCGCGGGCGGTGGGATGAGTGTGTGGCACCTGGTGACCTGCCCTGCAGGTGACAATGGGCTGGGCTCAGCCTGGACCCCCCAGGAGCTCGTGCACCGGCGCCTGAGCGTGGCTTGTGGAATCGTGGAATCATGGAATCATGGAATCATGGAATCGTTAAGGTTGGAAAAGCTCCTGAGACCATCGAGTCCAACCCAGGCCACCACAAAACCATGTCCCCAAGTGCCACATCCCCACATCTTTGAACACTCCCAGGGATGGTGATTCCACCACTGCCCTGGGTTTGACCACCCTTTCCATGAAGAAATTTTCCCTGCTATTCAATCTAAGCCCCACCCTGGCACAGCTTGAGGCTGTTTCCCCTTGTACTGTTGCTTCTTCCTTGGGAGAAGAGCAACGGTCACCACACTGGTGCCAATGGCTGGGAACGGGCTGTGAGACTGGGAATTAAACATTAACTCCTCTCAAGGCAAGGGAAGGGGCTGTCAGAAATTCCCACCCCTCCCGGCAGCTGGCCCTGCCCGGGGGCACCTGGCACAGGGCACTCAGACCTTTGCTTCAGGGGCTGTTGACACTGGCAAGGGGTCCTTCCAGAAGGCATCAGCACATCTGTCCTCTCCTGCAACGGAGACCGAGGGGACATCACCTCTGTCCCCCTCCGTGCCACATCTGGCACAGCCCAAGTGCTGGGTTGATGCCATGGATGCCATGTCCCCTTCCTTGGCACAGCCATCCTGGACCCAGCAGGATGGTCTCCTGGCACTGGAACTGAGCCTCCCCCTCCAGAGTCCCCAGGAGATGAGGGGACCCCGGCAGAGCTCAGTGTCACAGCAGGGAAGGAGGGAGGTAGAGAGGGAATCACTCATCCCTGACTGCAGCTTCCTCACCCTGCATGTTCCCCTGGTGGGAAATGCTACCTTGGAATTCCTGCTACCTGGAATTCCTACCTTGGAATTCACTCCATGCTGCGAGTGGGGAAGGGGCTGTCGGCTCCATCCAGGTGCCTTGTTTCCCCTGGGAGTGGGCCAAGCTTCAGCCCAGGGTTTTGGGGTTGTGCAGCCTGAGCTGAGGGGTCTGTAGGGCCATGAGAGCAGCCCACATCTCTCCTGCCCCTTCCCTCAGCCCCCGTGTGCCCAGGGCTGCTGCACCCTGGCAGGCTCGGTGCTGGCTCCGGGGAAGTTGTTTGTTCAATAAACACAGACCGTGAAACGAGGCGTTGGAAAAAGAAGGGAAAAAACAAACACCGAACCCTCTTTGGGTTTGCACAAGTGGCCTTGGGCCCCAGACAGGATCGATCCCCGAGCCTCCCTCCCTGCCCCTGCACGGGAACACTGTGGGTCCGAGTCCTGGAGGCACCTGGACACCTGGATCTGGGGACGTGGGGGGTCCCTGCTCCGTCAGGGCTCGGTGGGAGGGTGTGTGCAACGTGGGCAAACACTGTCACCTGTCAGGGGTTGTTCCATCCCTGCTCCAAGGTGTCCCAGGTCCTCCAGGACATCCTACCCCTGCTCCAGCTGGAGCAGCTCAAGGCTCATCATCCCAGAGTGGACAGAGGATGCAAAGGTGGGTGGGGAGCAGCCCTGGCACCACCTCCTCCCTCTGCCCACCCTCTCCCCACCCGGACCAGCCCCATCTCAGCCTCCAGGGCGGGACCACCAGTGCCTGCAGGGCGAGCCCCTCCCGGGCTGAGGTCGCCCCTGGAGCTCCCCTCCCGAATCTGCCAGCCCAGCCCCCTCTCGCCCACCCCTCACCCCCGGGGGGCACATGGGGAGCGCCGGAGGAGCCCCAAAATTCTGTTACGTAACGGGGCCGAAGCGTCGGAGCCGCCCTTTGCCCTCTGCTCTCACGGCCCTGGCATGGCCCACTTTGCTGTCACCGGGCTGCTGAGGGGCACAGAGGGGGGGCAGCAGCTCTGGCAGAGGGCCAGGGGCACACTGAGGGGCTTGAGGGGCTGTGGGTGAGGGGAGGGCCTGGGTGCCATGGCTCTCACCTGGCAGTGTCTGCCCACTTCAGAAGGGGGAACGGAGTTTCTCTTGTTTGCTCCTGATTTGGGACAAGAATTGCCAAATCCAGGTGGTTTTGGTGGGGTGGGTGACTTGGCCCAAGCAGGGAATGGTGCCTTTCTGTGGAAATCACAAGCCCCCCGTGTTTGGAAGGGTCTCATGCTGTGCTCTGGATCTGGCTGGGGTGAAGCAGAGTGTCTGCATCCCTCTGGGAAGGGCAGCTGAGGGGCAGAGAGCATGGGGGGCCTTTGGGAACAGGGTGGAGGTGCCCAGTCCTGCTTCCCAGGCTTTCTGAGCCACCTGTGCCAGGAGCACTGGAAGATGTGCTGGCTGACGACAGGGCACACACGTGTAACACACACACGTGTAACACACACACACGTGCACATACACCACAGCTGGGAGTCTTTATTGAACACCAGGGATGCTCGCAGAGGGATTTCCCCTTCCTTGTCCTCCTCAGCTTCACATCCAGCTGAGTGAGGTCACAGGGATGACCCATCCCCTTCCCTCCCCTCCCCTCTCCTCAGTCCTCGCCAGCCCCAGCAGCCCGGGGTGGCCACTGGTGGGTCCTGGTGTAGCTGCACCCTTGACCTCAGGATGGGACGTCAGTGGGACCACCCCCTGAGCCGCAGCGTCCGGCAGGAGGAGGGTCTGGAGTCCACCAGGAACCGTTCTGAGGTGCTGGGAGAGAAATCCAGGGGCAGATCCAAAGGGGGAAAAGAGCCGGGTGGGAGGCGAGTGAGCAGAGAGCTTGCACATTCAGCATCACCCTGAGGAGGAACAAACCCCTCGGCAGGGCTCCCGTCTCGCAGCCAGGAGATGGGAGGAGGGAGCCCTGCACTGAGAGCCGGGAGGAGGGAGCTCTGCCCCGGGAGCAGGGAGGAGGGAGCTCTGCCCCAGGGAGCCGGGAGGAGGGAGCTCTGCCCCAGGGAGCCGGGATGAGGGAGCTCTGCCCCGGGAGCAGGGAGGAGGGAGCCCTGGCTGGGGAGGCGGGAGGAGGGAGATCTGCCCGCGGTGTCCCGCCCCGCCGCCCGCTCAGGTGCAGCCGCAGGAGTCCACGATCATGTCGGGGATGTCGGTCTTGACGATGTTGCTGTCGCGGTCGTAGTAGAGCAGGGAGAGGGGCCGGCGCTGGGTGGGGACGCAGCAGGAATCCACGGCCGCGGCCGCGCTGGCGGCTTTGATGCGGTTGAGGACGGCGGTGTGGAAGGAGGCGGCGAGGCCGGGGATCCCGGCCATGTGCAGCGGGCACAGCCCCGCGCAGTAGTTCATGTGGTAACCCTCGGGCTGGATGATCCAGTCCTCCCAGCCGATCTCCTTGAAGTCCACGAAGAATTCCTGGCGGCAGCACATCCTCGAGCCCGCCCCGCAGTCGACGCCGCGCCGGTGGACGCGGTGGGACGTCCTGGCCCGGGCTTGGGCCACCACGAACGGCCGGTGGGAATCGCTGTGGTCAGCCAGGAGGGGGGACCCCCGGTCCTCCGGCACCTCCAGCTCCACCGTGAGCCGCGGGGTGTCCTGTCCAGAGACGCTCTGCACGGCCAGTCCCACGTCCAGCGTGGTCCAGCCGGGTCTCTGCACCTCCAGCCACGTCTCACTGGTCACTGTCGTGTTTGTCCCCGCCGGGTCCGGCCACAGGAGCCTGACGGTGACAGGCTGTGCCCCGGGGCTGGGGGCTGCCCAGAACAGGTAGAGGGTGGCCTGCAGGATCTCTGTGCTCCTGGCCAGCTCCCGGGAGAAGCGGAAATGCAGGCGGACACTGCGGGAGGTGGAGGATCCTGAGTGCGGAACCGAGAGCGGGGTCAGGAGTGAAGGGCTGGACGGGACTCGTCCCTCCCCTCCTGCCACGGGCAGGGACACCTTCCTCTAGACCAGGTTGCTCCAAGCCTCGTCCAACCTGGCCTGAAAAAATTCCAGGGATGGGGCAGTCACAGCTTTTCTGGGAAATCTATTTCAGGGCCTCACCACCCCCATGGAGAGGGATTTCTCCCAATATCCCATTTAACCCCGTGCTCTGGGAGCCGGAAGCCGTTCGCCCTTGTCCTGGCACTCCAGGTCCTTGTCCAAAGTCCCTTTCCAGCTCTCCTGGAGCCCTTTTAGGCGCTGGAAGGGGCTCTAAGGTCTCCCTGAAGCCTTCACTTCTGCCTTGGCTGCAGAGCTGCTGCTCCTCCTGGTCGGGGAAGGGCTGATGGGGCCACGACAGCACTCGGGGCTCCTGGCACAGCTCTGCCCATGAGGACACAACACCCCCCCCGTGCTCCAAGCCTGGGTTCATCCCCCGGCTCGGTTCCAGCTGACGCTCCACCAAGCCAGGAGAGAACCCTGTTGTCCTGGAGTGTGGGAACACAACGTGCCGTGGAGCAGCTTTGTTCCCGCAGGGCTTCGAGGACACAGGGGCCAGCGAGGGGAGCGGAGCCCCCCCACCTCACCACGCGGGATTTGGGCTGGGAAAGGGAGGGTGCAGGATGCTCTGTGGGGTGGGGTGCTGAGTCTGTCCCTCCAAGGAGAGACAGGATGCGGGACCGGGGAGAAGTGGGACACAGGACCCTGTTTTTCCAGTGGTGCTCCTCAGGACCCCTGAGCGTGTTCTGGGGAGCTCAATTCAGGAGGAGTGAATTCTGAAGGGAAACTGGGACAGGCCCCTTTGGGTGGGATGCAGAGGCACAGGGGGGTGCAGGGAATGGATGGGCTGTGCAGCCCTGAGTCCACACGCTGTGGGCTGACAGGGAACCAAGGCTGAAAATCCCATTTTGGAAAACCCCAACGTCCGACCCTTCCACCTCCAGCACCGGGGGGAGGGTCCAGCAGGAATGGGCTGCAGGTGACACGACACAGCAGCACCTCCGTGCCCTGTGCCACCCTCCCACCCCAGCACGTCCGGGAGCGGGAGGGCTGGGATATGCTTGGGACGTGGATGCAAAGGTCAGGGATGTGGAGCCTCTCACTCCTTCCAGCAGCAGCGCGACCACCATCCCGGCTGCACCTCCCACCTCCCACCTCCTTCCCACGGCACGACCCCCCCCTTTTCCCTCCGCGCCCCCCCCCCGCCCGCGGGCCGCGGGGCCGCACACACCTGACTCGGCAAAGCTCAGGACCTCGTATTCCTGCAGCCCCGTCCCGGGGCCGTCCCGGAGCATCCCCGGGAGCGCGGCCGTGTCCGAGCGCTGCTCCCGCAGCCTGCGGAGCGCGGCCAGCAGAGCCCCCCGGGCCGGGGGCTGGGGGGCGCCGGGCCGGGCCGGCAAGCGGAGCTTGGCCAGGATGCTCTGCTTGGCCAGAGCCAGGAGCGCGTCCCGCTGAGCGCCGGGGGCCAGCGCGGCCACCCCGCAGGCCGGGCACCGCTCGCCCCTGGCAGCTGCCGTCCGCAGGAGGCTCAGGAGCAGCAGGGCCACCGGCACCGTCATCTCCGGGGGTCCCAGCGGTCGTGTCCGAGAACCGGGACGGGACAGCGGCGGGGCCGGGTTGCGGAGCGGGGCGGCGGGGCTGGAGCGGGGAGCGAGGATGGGCTCGTTCCTCCTGACGTGGCCACAAATATTGGCTGATCCCGGGCGAGATAAACGCCCCTGCGCTCCCGCAGAGCCGCCCGGGCAGCGCGGCGAGGCCGCCCCGGTTAAGGTGGAGCCGGGCAGGTGGTGCTGCTGCTCGGGGGGCTCAGCCCGGGGCTGTCCCGGCGGGGCGGGGGGCACGGAGGCCACGCCGGTCCCACCCCGGGGGTGCCCAGGGTGCAGTGGGAACCCCGGAGCGGGGGGATCAGCGCGGCATGAGGGATCCCTGCTTGGGGGGGGCATCTCTGGAGGTGGGGGATCCTCAGACAGGGGGGATGGAGGATCCCGGGGGATGGGGGATCCCGGGGGATGGGGGATCCTGGGGAATAAGGGATTCCCGAGGGTCCTGGGTGGTTAGGGAAGCCTGGAGACAGGAGGTCACTGGAGAGGGGGGATCCCTTGGGAATAGGAAGATGGGGGATGCCGAGGGGATGTGGGATCCTGGAGGATGAAGAATCCCCGGGGGATGGGGCGTTCCTGGGAGCTGGGGGACTCCCCGGAGACGGGGGACCCCTGGGAGATGTGGAATCCCGGGGGATTGAGGATCCCGGGGGGATTTGGGACCCCCGGAGATGGAGGATCCCGGAGGATGGAGGATCCCTGGGGATGGGGGATCCCGAAGGGATTTGGGACCCCCGGGGGGGTGTCACCCCCACTGTCCCATGTGCTGGAGAGGGCGTGGCCACGGGTGATGGGCGGAGCCCGAAACCTCATTAGCCCCGCCCCAGCCCCGCCCCTTTCCCATAAAGGCTCCTCCTCGCCAGGGGGCGCCCCCCGCCCCTTCCGCCCTTCCCGCGTCTCTCCGGTTGCCGCGGTAACGGCGGGGGCGGCGGCGCCGGTCGCGCGGTGATGACGTACCCGGCGCGGTGACGCAGCGCGCACGCCGCGGGGGAGGCGCCGCCTCCTCTTTTTTCCCTTTTTTTTTTTTCCCGTTTCTTTCCCCGTTTTTTTCCCCCGTTCCGGCCGCCCCTTCCCCCCCCGCCCCCCTCCCTGCCCCCCGCCCCCCCC
>NW_020885109.1:26459-63993 GCF_003945725.1 Corapipo altera
AAGTGCGGCGGGGGCGGGGAGGGGTGGGAGCGGGGATGGGGGCGGTGGCGGCCGCGGGGACCCTCCCGCGGTGTTTTCGGGTGTCCCCCGCGGGGGCCGGAGCTGCTCCCGCCGCGGCGCTCCCGGAGGTGCTTCCCGGTGCTCGGGGCACGGGCTGGCCCCGGGGCTGCCCCTCCCGGCGGGTGCGGGGTCCCGTTACTGCGCTGCCCTTCCCGGGGCCGGGGCCGCCCCTCCCGGGGGTCGCTCGGTGCGGGGTCCCCGGGCCGTGCGGGACTCGCTGCCCGGAGGAGTCTCGTCTCGAGCCCCTTCCCCCGGCGCGTTGGCGGAGCACGTGGAGCCGGGAGCTCCCGGGCGGTCCCGGGAGAGCCCCCCCCGGTCCCGGCTCGCTGGACGAGGAGCCACAGGTGGGAGAGGAGCCCGAGGCCCTTCCTGGGGACGGGAGGCGCCGTGCGGTGTCTGGAGTCCTCACGGACAACGGCTTTGCTTTGAAACGCAAATAATTCCCGCTTCTGGGGCCTTCCAGCGGGCGGGAAGGGGCTGGAGAGGGACACGTGTGCGGGTTGGAGCCCGCTCAGGAGGGACACGTGGAAAGGTGGGTTTTGTTGCTTCTTTCTTGGTGTTCCCGGCCCTGGGACCATTGAAATCCTCCCGGGGCTTTTTTGGGTACCTGTAGGAATGTGGGCTGAGGGTGAGAGTTGCCTCTGACTCCTTGGCACGAGGTGTCAGAGGTGAGTTGGTGTTAATTAAAGTGTTAATTAGAGTGTCCTCGGGTCTGTTTGAAACGGGCTGGTTGGTGCTTCTGAGCAGCGTGGGAGCAGAATCCCTGCTGTTCATTCCTGAGCACTTTGACTTGTGACCCCTTGAGGAGTTTAAAATTCCCTCCTCTTGGTTTTTTGGATGTGGTTTTTTTCAGTCACGCAGCAAAACCGGGTCCCAGAGTGAGGAACTCCACGTGGCTGCTCTCCCTGGAAAACTGTGGGCTGAGGAGCTGGAATTCTGCTGATTCCCGAGGGCTGGGACAAAGGGCAGCATCGCTCGGTCTCACAGGAACTGGGGGGAATTTTGTTGTTCCTTGTGGGTGCCACAGGTTGCCTGAGCTGGAAAAGGGGTTGGAGGGAATGCCAAAGCCCTGGAAGTGTCCAAGGGACACTTGGATGGGGCTTGGAGCAACCTGGGATAGTGGAAGGTGTCCCTGCCCGTGGCAGGGGGTGGGACTGGATGGGCTTTAAGGCCCCTTCCAGCCCAAACCATTCCATGAGTGGAGGGGTCTGGCCAACTGAATTAAAGGGAAGGGAGTTGCTGTGTCAATGGCACGGAATTGCTGTGGGAGAAGCAGCCCCTGCTGCCTCGGAGCAGTGGAGAATATCCCTGTCCAATCCCTGCTTCCAGCTGTTCCCCGGGACCCCTGGTGCCGGCTGTGACACCGGATCCCTCGGCGGGATCGAGTTCCCCTTATGGCAGTGATGCCACTTGTGCTGCTAAATTTAAGGCTGTGTCAGCACTGCTATTTTTAAACCCCATTTTTTTGGGGGGAAAGCGCCTAAATTGCCCCTTTGAGGTGCCTAAACCACTCCTTTTCCCTCCCAGTCCCACTCTCTCTGGGTCTCTCTGCACCTCCACTGTCACCTCATTGTCCCCTTTAACGTTAAATTAGAGCCAGATCAGTGCTTGTTTTAATCAACTGGTTGTTTGTTGGTTGTTTTCAAGGCTGCCCCAGAGGGGACACGGTGGGATCTGTGTCCAAACTTTCCGAGCAGCTTTTGGAGCTGCTCCTCTCCCTCCCCAGTCACTCACGTGCAGCAGGTTTTTGGACACTCAGCAAGTTATTCCCGAGTAATTCCGACCAGGAAACGGCCTCAAGCTGCAGCAGGGAAGGTTCAGGTTGGACATCAGGAGGAATTTCTGCATGGAGGGGGCTGTAAAGCATTGGCAGGGAGGTTTGGAGTGCCCAGCCCTGGGGGTGTCCCAGGAAGGCCTGGCCGTGGCACTCAGAGCTCTGGGCTGGGGGACAAGGTGGGCATGGGGCCCAGGGTGGGATCCATGGGCTGGGAGGGCTTTTCCCACCTCGAGGATTCTGGGATTCTGTGGAACAAGTGGCAGAGCTGATGGTGCTTGACAACATGACAGTGCCTGACAGCCCCTTCCATGAGAAAATTCCTGGATGTCCAACCTGAGCCTCCCCTGGCACAGCTGGAGGCCGTTCCCCCTCCTCCTGTCCCTTGTTCCTTGGGAGCAGAGCCCGACCCCCCCGGCTCCCCCCTCCTGTCAGGGGGTTGCAGAGCCAGGAGGTCCCCCCTGAGCCTCCTTTTCTCCAGGCTGAGCCCCCCCAGCTCCCTCACTTCTCCAGCCCCTTCCCCAGCTCCGTTCCCAGCTCTGGACACGCTCCAGCCCCTCGATGTCCCTCTTGCCCTGAGTGCCCAGACCTGGGCACAGCCCTGGAGGGGCTCAGCAGTGCCAGCACAGGGGACAGTCCCTGTCCAGCAGCCCAGCTGGGGGGGTCAGTGTGGGCCCAGCAGGAGGACAGGCTGGTGGCTCCCACCTGCCCATCGGTGCCGGGATTCCCTGGATTTCGGGGTTCCTGGGAAGGTTCCATCCCGGGGCCCAGGCTGGCTGTGTGTGCTGCAGGCTGAGTCACCGCTGCTTCCTGGAGGATTTGGGGGATGCTGGAGTGTGGGCAGGCCCAGCCCACTCACCAGAGCAGCTCGTTTGGGGTTTTTTTTTAATGAAGTTTTAAAATTTTGCTCTTGCTTTGACATCGTTTTCTTTGGGAAATTAATTTTTCCCGAGCCGAGTTTAGACACAGGATCTGCTTTATTTGGGGAGGTGTTATCCCGGAGACTGGGGAGGTTCAGGTGGGAATTTCCATGAGGAAATGGGATCCTGTGCTGCTGCTTCCCCGTGACCAGGAGCTTTGAGGCCAGTCCTGGTGGGATTTGAGCCTGGAGTGGGGAAAGGGGGTGGGTGGCATGGAAAAGGAGGATCCAGAATGTGGGGAATGCTGAGGTGTTGTGTCCTGCCTCCATGACTGAGCCCCAGAGCTGCTCTGTCCCTTTCACGTGGCTCTATCCCAAATTTTTGGGGTATCCCTTCCCCAGGTTGGCTTCGAACAGGCTGGGATCAAGATTGTTCCCTTCCCACCATTCCATGGGATTCCTGGAAACAGCTGGATGGACATGAACCCCTCACATGTTCAAGGCATGATCCATCAGCACAGAGCTCCCCAGAACTGGGAACAATCCTAAATTTCCCCCTGGGATGTGTCTGGGAGGGCTCAGCAGCCTCAGCAGCAGCTTTGCTGGGTTGGTGAGAACAACTCTGCCCTTTTACCAGGGAATTCCGGGATGGTTTGGGTTGGGAGGGACCTTAAAGCTCACCTCATTCCAGTCCCCCGTCATCCTTACGGGTATTCCCAGCTTGTGGATGGATTTTGGGTGGATTCTGGGTTGCAGGAGCCGGGTTTGCCACTAGTGGGAGCGTCGGGAGCTTCTCCTCCACCTGGGCACTGAGCAGGGGCTTTTTTGGGAGTTTGGGTCCTGTCAGAGTCCCCCCATGGCAGCTGCTGTCACACTTCCATGGGTTTATTTTCATATTTGTGGGAAAGGCTCCAAAATATTCATGGGAAGCTCCTATGTACGGATTTATTAGGTTCTAGTTACCTCAGTTTGATGCTATTTTAGTCCTCCTTATAAAAATTCGCTCTGTGTTGTCTCATTAGTGGCAGTTTCCCATCTCCCAGGTCCTTGGGGAGCTGGGATCGTGGTTCAGGAGGAAGCAGGGAGAGATCTGTGCCTTTCTGGAGTTATTTTTGAGACTGAGAGGAGGGGAGAACTCAGCCATCTGGCAAAGTATTCCTGCAAAACCTGGAAAGCCCATTTTTCCCTCAGAGCATCCCAGTGGCAAACTGGGATAAAGGGGCCGAACCTGTGCCTGAGGATAATTAATAATTAATAATTAACGGGCAATGGGAAGTGGTTTTGGTGTCTGGGAGGAGGAACCCTTGGAGCTGATCATGATCTTCCTACACCCCTTCTGTGTCCTGATTCCCACCACGAAAATACAGGTGACACCTACACTGTTCAGGCAGCTGAATATTTTAGGTTAGCACGAAGTTTGCTTGGTTTGGGGTATTTTTAGGATGCAGGAAGGGTGATGGAATCCTGAGACAACGGTTTCCCACTTGTTGCCTCACAGGGAGTGGTGTTTGTATGGTACAGTTATGTATTTTTAATATACATATTATATTTTATAGTATATTACTCTATCTATATACACTATATGCTTTATAGTAATTTCTGTGGGGTTTATATATGATATATATGTTATGATATATTGATGTGTTTTGATATATTTTATATATTTTTAGAGTATGTATTTTGATATTTAATATATATTTAATAGATATTCCTATACAATATATAATGTGATTATAAAAATATATTAAATATCAAATAGATATTTTTATATAATATATAATATGATCATGAAATATATTAAATATATTTATTAGTATATTTATATATTTTGGATGGATATCATATATTTTATAGTATATTAATATTTTTGATATATACTATTTTATAGTATATTAATATATTTTTGATATATATTATTTTATAGTATATTAATATATTTTTGATATATACTATTTTATAGTATATTTATATATTTTTAACATACACTATTTTATGGTATATTTATATATTTTTGATATATACTATTTTATAGAATACTTGTATATATTTGAATATTACCTGTGTTTAGTGGGATATAAACGCTGGGACAGTTGTCCAGCAACTGGTGTTATGAATGAGGAGTGGCAGCAGCTGGATTTGGGATTAGCACTTCCCATCCTTCCTCCAGCACCGGGTCCTGCTTTTTGGGACTCTGCCTTGTTGCAGGGCTGGGATCCAGGACAGGATCCAGGCTGGGATCCAGGACAGGATCCAGGCTGGGATCCAGGACAGGATCCAGGACGGGATCCAGGATGGGATCCAGGATGGGATCCAGGACAGGATCCAGGATGGGATCCAGGACGGGATCCAGGACAGGATCCAGGATGGGATCCAGGATGGGATCCAGGAGAGACAGCTCAGGATGCTGCTGCCAGGACGGGATCCAGGCTGGGATCCAGGACGGGATCCAGGACGGGATCCAGGACAGGATCCAGGCTGAGATCCAGGAGGGACAGCCCAGGGTGCTGCTGCCAGGCTGGGATCCAGGATGGGATCCTGGCTGAGATCCAGGCTGGGATCCAGACTGGGATCCAGGACAGGATCCAGGATGGGATCCTGGCTGAGATCCAGGCTGGGATCCAGGACAGGATCCAGGCTGGGATCCAGGCTGGGATCCAGGCTGGGATCCAGGAGGGACAGCCCGGGGTGCTGCTGCCACGACCCTGAGGACGGGGCTGAATTCCCGAATAAAAGGGGATGTGCAAACAAGTGCCGGGCTGGGCGTGGAGCCGATCCCGACTCCGGCCCCCCCGTCCTTCCCTCCCCTTCCCCCGTTCCTCCGGAGCGGCTCAGGCTCTATTTTTACCCGGGCCCTGCTCTGTATTGCGGCATTTCTCTTCCTGAATTATTTATCAGGGATTGGAGCTGAATGGAGCGGCTCCGCCCGCCCGGCCCCGTCCTGCCCACGTGTCTGCCTTGAGCCATCGGCACGTTCGGTTCGTGGCACAGCCGCTCCCGGGGGGCCCGGGGGGGTCCCAGGCCGGGCCGGGACCACCCAAATCTCGGGCCGGTTGCTGCTCTCCGGGCTGGGCCGGGCAGGGAGGGGGTGGTTGCCATGACACCGCAGGGTTTGAATGGAAAGGCCCTTTTTTAAAATAGAAAATGGAACTAAATTTCCCTGTGCTGCCTGGAGACGGGATCCAGCCCCAGAAGCGTCACCTCCGGGGGGAACTCGGGGTTGGAGATGGGGGCCACGGGGGGTTTGGGAAGGTCTTGGGCCTGTGGTGTCTGTCCCAGAGCGTTCCCTGCCCAGTCCCTGCAGCACCTGATGTTGAGTCAGCCCAGGCAGCCACACTCCAGCTCTTCCCTGCAGTCCGTGTGCCCCTCGTGTCCTTGGAGCGTGGTTCTACCTGGGCACCCCCCTAATTAACACCCCTGCTGAGGCAGGGGCAGGGCAGGTCCATCCCAAAGAACATCCCAGATCCAGCTGCTGGAGGATCTCCCTCTTCTTCCTCCTCCCCCTGGCAGGAGCGAGACACGAGCCTGTCCCAGGCTCTTTGGTTTGGGGTTTTCCCCTTTTCCGAGGGGAGAGGGAGTTTTCTGCCCTGGGTGGGTACATGGATGCATGGAATTCCCTTGGCAAAGCTCTTCTCCCTTTCCAGCCACTGTCTGTCTCTGGGGTCCCAGTCCTGGCTGCTGGTGGGGTCTTGCACCAGTGCCACTCCACCAGTTTGGTGTCACAAGCCCTGACTTTTCTTCCCCTTCCCGTGGGATTTATCCACTTCTGGTTGTCCTGTCTCCTCATGGAAGCTGGGCTGGCAGGTAGAGCCTGGGCCATCCATGTCTGCCAGGGAGGGAGGGAATGTCTGGTTGCTTTTCCCTTTGTTTTCTCAGGGATGTGGCTCTGTGGGGCTCTGGCAGCTTCCCCGTGATCCAGGAGCACTGACAATACCTGGAGCTGCTGCATCCCTCCCGTCCCTGTTTTCCCTGACCCAGTTTCAGTGTGTGGATGTGATTCCAGAGCCGAGGGCTCTCGGACTGAGAGGCAGGGACCTGCTCCAGGGGGCTTTGTCCAGGCTGCTGGAGCTGACTCAGCCTTCCTCCTCCTCCTCCTCCTCCTCCTCCCACCCAGGATTTACTGTCTCCCATGGAAGGAGCTCAGGATGCAGCTCAGGAAATCCTCTCACACACGTGTCCATGGGGATGAAATGCTGCCAGCTCTCAGCGATGGACAGGGATTTTGGAAAGAGCTGGATGAGCCTGGAGGAAGCTGCACCTGTGCTGTCTGGGGCAGGTGCTCATGTCCTGGGGCTGGAGATTCTCTCATTCCAAAATCTGCTGATCCACCTGCCCAAGTGCCAGAGGTCAGGTCTGCAGGATCTCAGGGAGCTGCTTTTCCTTCTGCTTCCGAGCCGATGTTAAGGACTCAAAGGTTGCAAAGCCAGTGGGATGTTCTTTGAAAACAGGGAGAGCAGCATCCCACGTTTTCCCACTGTCCAGCACTGATCCTGCAGGGCTCCAGCACCATCCTGAGTGATCCTGAGGCCGCAGCTGACCACAGGTGCTCCTTGGCAGGACAAAGCTGTTGGCTTCCCTGGGTTAGGGGAGGTTTGAAGGCTCTGTGTGGAACAGGGATCCTCGGCCTGGGAATGCTTCCTCCATCCCTTTCTGTCACTCCTTCGCTTGCAAAGTAGCTCCTGGAGCTGCTTCAGGGCTCTGAACTCCAGGTCTGATGTTCCAGGGCTGGGAATCAGCAGAGAAGCTGGTGCTGAGGTGTTCCCCTGCTCCCTGGGCTGCCACAGGGAGTCACTCTGAGTCCGGCCCGGCCTCTGCTGAGCCATCGTGGAGCTGCTGCTGCAGCCACAGGCACTGCTGCCCTGGGGGCTCCCTGTGCAGCACAGTGAGAGCCCGAGCTCAGCTGAAGCCCCTCATCCTCCTTGGCCTCAGCAAGAAAAAGAAATGATTGAAACCATGAATGAAGTGACCCCTCAGAAAGGAGGTGGCAGCGGAGACAGGAGCGGAGCAGGGACCTGCCTGGGGCAGGTGGGGGTGTTCTGCAGGGTGTTGTCTGTGCATGTGAATCCTTCTGGAGGCTCTGATGCCTCCTGTGGTATCTGCCATCCCCTCTTTCATAGAAGCAGGGGATATCCTGGGCTGGGAGGGACCCACAGGGATCATCCAGTCCAACCCCTGGCCCTGCACAGACACCCCAACAATCCCACCCTGTCCCTCAGAGCGTTGTCCGAACCCTCCTGGAGCTCTGGCAGCCTTGGGGCTGTGCCCACTGCCCTGGGGAGCCTGGTCAGTGCCAACCAGGACACTCTGCTGACTCCCATCCCAGTCCCCATCCAGCAGGTTCCCCCCTGTCCCTTCCCGTTCCGGGGCTGCTGGGGCCGACGCTGCGTCTTTAACGGCGGCTCGGCGCGGAGGCAGCTCCATTGAAGATTTGAAGGAGAGCAGGAGGGGGTGTGGATGTGGATGTGGCCATTGGCAGAGCTGTGCTGCCATCCCTGGGAACAGCTGGGATCTGCCTGGCGGAGCCCCCGAGCTCTCGGAGCCGCCGCAGGGATCGTTGGTCGGGGGCTTCCCGGGAGGGGATTTTGTATCCCGGCAAAATTCCTCTTGAACCTGTCGTGGCCATGGAGTCTCCACTGAAACCAGGGGACAGCTGACCTGCTCAGGGTGCAGAACCACCACGGTGAGTTTATTTTTAGAACCAGGCTTTAATTATTTGGGGCTCGAGAAAGATCAATCGAGAGACTTTTCCCCTTCCCGGTGCGAAATGCAGCGGAAATGCGGGCGAACATTTCGGGAGTGGGGACCTGCCACTGGTCCCTCTCCGGCTGGTGAGTGCCAGGATCTCTGCTGCTGGATGGGGTTAATTTAAAATGGAGCTGGACTAAGTGAATATGTGGCTCTGGGGTCCGGGTCAGCACTTGGGAGTGTGAGAGGAGCTCTCCTCTTCCTCCTCTCGTGCTCTGGGATTGCACCTCCCGGAGAGAGGGAATCCCCGGCCGGCATCCTGTGCTCTGCCGTGTCATTAAGGAGTTCCCCTGACAGCCTCATGGATTCTCCTTATGCTCCAGGTGTCTGCAGCTTGTTCCTGGGCAGTCCCTCTTGTTTTGCAGAGACAGACTCTCCCCAGCTCTTCTGCTGGTTTATATTTTGATGGATTTATTGTTTTGGGGCTGGCTAATTGATGAGGAATGTTGGCTCCTGAGCTGGCTCTGTGCCATGTGACGTTTAGGGTTGGCTTATGCAATTTGATGTTCTGTAGGACGGTGCTTGTGTTCACATATACATTAAACCCATTCTTAAATTATTCTAAACCTCTCACTGAGTCGGGTTTAGCAGAATCAGGAGGCTGCATTGACTTTTCCTCCTCCTCACACACGTCCATCATCCAGTTTTGCCTAAAAACCAGGAAATGATGCTCCCTTCATTCCACATTTAGTGCTGGGAGCAGATTTTCCTGGGATGGAGGCAGGGTTACCCTGCTGCAGGATCTCAGGGTCTCCTGTCACACTCAGTCCCAACTTTCACCGCTGGCAGTCAACAGATAAAGCCGATTTATTTTTTTTTTTAATTATTATTTTGAATCGTCATTTCCTCCTTTTTTCAATGTTCCAATCCATGGCTGGATCCCACCTGGAGAAGTGCCATTCTCTGCTGTGTCCCCCTCAGGGACAGGGGGGTCTCTGTGCCCTCTGCCAGCGTGGGGAGAAGCGGGAGCAGCAGCTGGAGAGCAGAAAGGGGGATGCAGACCCCAGCCCTGCCTTGTGCCTTCCTCCCATGGAGGTCTGCTGGGAGCTGGGGTGCTTTTGGGGTGATGAGTGAAGGCTGGGGATGTGCTTTGCCAGGCAGGTGGGCTCGGGAAGGTGAGGGAAGACCTCGTTCCCTCATCCAGCTTTTTCGTGCCGGGGCTCCTGCCTGGCACAGGCTCGGCATGGGAGCAGGTGCCAGCAAGAGAAGAGCTGTTTTCCATATTTTCCTGAGCCTGGTTGTCACCTGGTGCCTCCAACCTGATGAGGTGCTTCCTTATGGATGGATTCCCACGGAAGGAATTGTGCTTGGGGCTCTCTGGAAGGAGCGGGAGCGTGTCGGTGGGAGCCAGGGAAGGGTTAACAGAAATCCCTGTTCCATGCTGTCCTATTGCATCCTGACACTGTGCAAAGTAGGTGGATAATTCCTTGCTCGCTTTTCAGGAAACCCCTGTGGTGGACAGCCCTCATTAATTGTTGCTGGGAAACTGCTTTGACGTCACCGGAGCAGTTCCCTGGTCCTTGGATGGATACAGGAATAGCTCGTGCTGGGGAAGGCAGGAGTGGGGTGAGATGGAGCAGGGAGCTCTGCCGGGGATCCTCATCCTGGATTTCTTCCCTTTCTCCCGTGGTTCTGCCCAGGGACCCTCAGGAACTGTCCCCAGGCCCTCAGTTGGGGGTGAGCAGGAGCCCTTCCTTCTCCAGGGTTTGTTTCAGGGGGTTCCTGTGATCCTTCACTTTTTAACTCTCTTGGTTTGGGGTTTTTTTGCTGTTATAGTTTATTTTCTCCCTCAGAGTTTGTAAAGAAGTGGTGAGAGATCCTTGCCTGGATCTCTGCAGCTCCCAAAAATCAAAGGGAAGGAACAGCAGCATCACTGTTTCCTTCCTTTTTAACATCAAACTAAAAATGTCCCTTTTCCCACCCGAGGGGAGGACAGGGCTGAGGTGGCCCCTGGTGCTGGGAGCTCCAGGCTCAAAGCAACCTGGAACTGAGACTGTTTAACCCTACCTGCCTTAGAGAAGTGGTTCTTAGGACCACTTAACTCCTGGGATGTGTTTATGCACCTTTTCTACACCTTTGCATTTGATTCCTGGCTATCCCATTTTGGCAGTGCTGACACTGGTTGTGTCACACTCCTGGAACACAGTGAGAGCAGGTTGACACCTCTCCTGAGTTCAGTCCTCACCTTGGTGGAGGGAGGTAACAAAATATCCAAGTATTTTATTCCCCCTGAAATTATCTCGTGCTTTGATTTGTTCCCCCAGCAAAACCTCCTGATGCTCCACGGAATTCACTCAGACTCCTGTCTCACCTGCATTCCCTGTCTCCTTGTTTATATAAGGTTTTTTCCCCCCCTTTTCACCTGGAGGCAAACCCTTCCATCTGCATCACAGTTTCAGAATTTGATGTCATGTGGGGGTGGAGATTAAGACTTAAAGCCATGACTAAGCACTGGGACTCCGTGAGGGCAAAGATGTCTGGCCTCCTGTTGGGAATTTTGCTGGATTTTGTCAGAATTGTGAAGTTAGTAAGGAATTAAATCCTTCTCCAGCAATGGAGAAAGTTTGGGAGAGGTGGCTTCGAAGTTGGAGCTTATGGGTCTTGCTGGTTTTGGGGTTTCTCACCCTCTGACTGGGAGCTGCTTTCTCCAACAGGAGGGAAGGGAAGTGAGCTCCAGAGGCTCTTTACCTGTTGGAATTCCAGGTTTTCCCTGGGATGCTGGGGCTGCTGCAGAGTTGTTTTGCCCGAGTGGAGCCCAGGGGGGAGCTGTTCCGGGAGCTTTGGTTGCCTCAGCAAATCCTCCCCTCCCCGCCTCTTGTCGCACGTGGCCGGAGCTCCCGGGCACAGCCGGGACTGTCCCAGCCGCTGCTCCCTGGCCGAGGAGGAGCCTCTGGGATGATCCCCGGGCACGGAGGGAGCGGCAGCCCCCTCCCCACCCCACCGCCCCCACTTTTCCCCCTGCAAACCCTTTCCCGCAGCCTCTGCCGCGCTGGGGGGGGACCTGAGTCACCCCCGCCCTGTTGCTCCTGGCAACAGGGCCCGTTGCCATGGAGCTCGGCTTCCCATTGGCTGCCGGGCAGCCAATCAGCGAATTGCTTGCCAGAGCATCACTGGTACCCAGCGGGGTGGGGGCTGCTGCCCCCAAAACCCGACCCCGGGACGGGGCAGCACTGGGGGGCTGGGAAAGTCATGGAGGAGTTTGGGGTGGGAAAGTCATGGAGAAGTTTGGGCTGGGAAAGTCATGGAGAAGTTTGGGCTGGGAAAGTCATGGAGAAGTTTGGGCTGGGAGGGACCATAGAGGCCACCCCATCCAACCCCTGTCGTGGGGACACGGCCCTGTTGAATGTCCTTTGGAGGGAGTCTGGGAAAGCCAAACCAGATCTGTTTGATATCCAAGGGAAATGGAGGGGAGGGAGTCAGGAATCTTGTCTTGGAAGCCAGGAGGGAAGGCTGTGGCATGGACACTGTTCCTGTGGCCTTGGCTTGGGCAGGGGCTGGGAAGGTGAAGCCACTCATATTTGGAACCATGGAATATCCTGAGTGGGAAGGGACACACAGGGATCATGGACTCCAACTCCTGGTGCTGCACAGGACGCCTCAGCAATGCCACCCTGTCCCTGAGGGCATTGTCCAAACACTCCTGGAGCTCTGGCAGCCTTGGGGCTGTGCCCACTGCCCTGGGGAGCCTGGTCAGTGCCCAGCCAGCCTCTGGGGTAGAAACCTTTCCCTGAGATCCAACCTGACCCTGCCCTGGCACAGCTCCAACCATTCCTTCATTCCTGTCCCTGCTCACAGGGAGCAGAGGTTGGAGCTGCCCCTCAGGAGAGCTGCAGACTGGGATGAACAAACCCAGTGCCCTCAGCCACTCCTCGTGTGGCCCCTCCAGACCCTTCCCCATCCCTGTGTCCTCCTTTGGATCCTCTCCAACAGCTTTAGATCCTTCTTATATTGTGGCACCCGAAGCTGCCCCTGGGACGGGCGGTGAGGCCGCCCCAGAGCAGAGCAGGACAACCCCCACCTTCAACCACCTGTTTCTTTATCCCTGAAAGGGGAGAGGCAGAGGCTGAGCCACCTCAGACCCTCCATCCCCCCCTCAGACCCTCCACCCTGCCCCTCCTGAGCTGTGTGTAGGCAGCCCCTCTCCCGGCAGCCACGTGTCTCCTTTGCACCCTCATTTAGCTCAGGAGCGGGTCTGTTCCCTGAGAAACAAGGCCAGGAATGGAGTTTATTTAGCAGGAGCTTCCTGCCTTTCCCAGATTTGCTGTGGGATCCATCCAGGCTGGGAATGTGGGACTTCTCTTGCTTTTATTCCCTGCTGCATTCCCAGGGCTCGGCGGCTGCAAACTGCGGGTGGCGAAAAGGCAGCAGAGGTGGAATTCCATGTTCCCCTTTTGGAGTGCAGAGGAGGATATGAATGTGTCCAGGCTCCCTGGCCTGTGGCCAGCGTTCCCAGTATGCCACTGCTGGCCCAGTTGCTTTGCCAGCCCTCAGCTCGACAGCACCTCACCCACCTTCTCCCTTCCACCTTCTCCCACCGTTGCTTCCTTCTCTTCCCTGACACAGATTTTTGTGGCTTCCCTGACGTCGCATCCGTGTCGTTTTTTCCTCTCCCGAGGCCCAGCTCAATCCCACCCCCCCCTTTCCCTGAGTCCTCTGAACTTCCCCACCCTCTGCAAGCCTCTGTCTGTCACCAGCTCGTGTTTGCCACCCCCTCGTTGCGGCCCACGGCTGCCCGAGGGAGCGGGGCTGATTCATTCATCCCGCAAGGAATCCTCCTCTGGGAAGCAGCAGAGCACAGATCTCCCCTGAGTTCTGTGTGCAGGGAGATCTCCTGGAGGCTGCCTGGCGGGCACGGAAGCTGCAGCAGGAGGGGGCAGCTGATAAATGTCAGTTCCGTGGCTCTGAGTTGTCGTTTCTGGGAAAAATCTGATGATATTCCCTGTGTGGTGCTGGAGTTACATTGCAGCAGGATGGGAGAAGATCCCGTTATCCTTCTTAAATTTGGCTGAGGTGTTTGGCTTGGGGGGAAAAGCTTGTTAGAGGGTGGGTGGTGCAAAGGGAATGAGCTGTTCAAAACCTGCTCTTCTATTTGAGTACAGATCCGGTGCCACCTCCTCCTTCCCTTCCCCAAATCTGCTCCAGATCCTCCCGGATTGTTTAGGCCCCCAGCCTGGGCACAAGGCTGGAGTTTCCTACACTCTGGAGTATTTTGGGGAGGGGAGAGGCAGAGTTCACCACCTTCACCCCCTGCATAATCCAGACTCTCCCAAAGGAGGCACATCAGGCAAGTGCTCCCTTTTCCCTTCCTGACCCAATTCCTGCCGGAGCGCCGAGCACAGCGGGATTCCCTGGGGTGGGACTCCTCACCCTGCACAGGGAGCATCCCTGGGAACACCTCAGCCTGCTGGGATGAGGCCAGGCCCCTGCAGCTGGAGGATGGATGCTTTCCCTGCCCCCTTTTCCCATGAATTTCATGGGATATTTCCCACTCCCTGAGGTGCTGCTTAGCCTTGACTTAAGTAACTTTTCCCTTTCCTGGTTGTCCCATCCCTGGTTCTGGCCTGGCAGGTGGTGCTGGGGACCTCTCTCTGCCTCAGGGCCTTTGTCCAGCCCTGCTGGTGTCTCCAAAATCCTGGTGAGATCCACAGAGCTCCTGCCAGGTCCCCTCAAACCGGGGCTGCACCCAAAGGCTGAGTGGGGGGGGCTTCAAACGAGCACTTGGTCTGGGGTCTGCCCACAAGGTGGGTTCTGAGGAAGTTACAACCTGGATGTGCAAGAGTTGGTGTCCAGGGAGAACCTCCCTCCACCCCCTGACTCCCTCCCTGTCCTGTGCCCTCCCCTGCAGGTGCCCATCGCTGTGTCAGAGGGCTCCGAAGATGTCCAACAGCAACACGGCACAGGAGTCCCTGGAAATTATGAAGGAATCGGAAAAAAAGGTGGTTGAGGAATCTGTGAACAAAACCAAATATGTATCCAGGTCACCAAGCAAGGAGGAGGTGGAGAAGGACGGGGGGGAGGAGGTCAACGTGCGCCAGGAGTCTCAGGTGAGTGTGGACGAGGAGAACTGGGCCCTTCCCTGCTGCTTCCCGGCCCTTCCCAAAGGGACACGAGGCTTTTCCACAGGGCCACCACACTGTGCAGCCTTCCCAGCCTGCTCCCTGCCCCTTTAGCTGGATCTGCCCTGTGCAGAGTGGAATAATTGAAATATTCCCTGGGGACACTCGTGCTCCATCCCCATGTCGTGATCCACGGGATTAGAACCCCCTTTGTGTCCCGGGAATGGCAGAAAACTTCCAGGTTAAGCTTCCTGCCTCCCCTTTCCTCTCTCCACAGAGGCGAACGTCGAGTCACGGACACGCCAGGAAAAGAGCCAAGGTAGGACCTGTCCTGACATCCTGATCTTCCTTGGGCTGTTGAGCCCTGAGCTGAGCCCTGATCCCAGCCTTGGGATGCTGCTCCCAAGCCTTTCCTGTCTCCAGAAGCCACATGGAGCAGCTGATGGTTCAGGACAGGGATTTCCATGTGCTGGACAACATGGAAACGGGGGAAAGGCTGGAATTGCTTTGGCTGAAGATCAGAGAGTGCAGGAGTTAAGGCAGGGAACCTCTCACTTAAAGCGTGGTTCAAAGGCTGAGGGAAGAAAACAACTGATTGCTCAGGGATTCCAAGCCATTGTGTGTCCCTGGATACCCCTGGATATTCTGTTATTGACCAGTTTAATTGGGAATGGCTGCACAAGTAGCCTGGGAATGTCACTGCAGGATCTCAGGTGTGTGTTGGCTGAGGTGTCTTAACCACCCTCTTTCTTTTCCTTCTCCAGTCTAATTCAAAGCTTAAACTGGTCAGGAGTTTGGCTGTGTGTGAAGAGTCCTCGGGCCCCTTTGTGGATGGGCTGCTGGAGTCCCAGGTAGGCCCAGAATGAGACAAATTTGGGAGTGTGGAAGCCCAGAAAATCCACATCTTGCTCGAATTGACGTTGTGTCCAGGGCCAGCACCTCGGAGAGCCAGGAAATTCCCCCAGGAGCTGGTTGGGAAGGAAGTGGCTGTGCCTGGGACCCCTGCTCGTGTGTGGGGAGGCACCTCAGAGCCTGCCCAAGGCTCCCTGGGAGGAGGGTGGGGAGGGACAGCTCTGCTTGCTCTCACAGAGAGTTTTCTTATGGATTTTTATGGATTGACTGTGATCTGAGACCTTCCCATGGGGCTTCTCTCAGCCACCAACATCTCCAGCCCCAGCCAAGGCTCAGGGAGTGTCTGAGGGGCTCCAGCCTGTTTTGTTCTGTTCCAGGACATCATCCAGCTGCACGTGAGCTGCCCCTCGGACAAGGAAGAGGAAAAATCCACGAAAGATGGGGTGGAGAAAGAAGAAAAAGACAAGAACAAAGAAAAAACACCAAGGAAGATGCTCTCTCGAGGTCAGGTGCTGGTTTGAACTGGGGAGGTGTTGGTTTGGATGGGGCAGGTGCTGCTGGGACAGATTGGGAAATGTGGGAACATCATTCCTGTAAAGACACACAGGCACAGCCCTTCCCCTTCCCTTCTTCCCCCTTTCTCCTTTCCCATTCCTTCTCCCTTCCCTTCTCCTTCCCTTTCCTCTCTGCTGTTGCAGTGCTTTGTTAATTTGTTCTGCTGCTGTTGTTGTTTCAGATTCCAGCCAGGAATACACAGACTCCACCGGAATAGATCTGCATGAATTTTTAGTAAATACACTGAAAAAAAACCCACGGTAGGTGCTGGGCAGTAAAACAGCTCCCTGAGGGGGATGGAGGGGGTGACTCCCACTCCTGGGGGTGGGTGTGTCCCTGTCCAGGGGTGTTCCCATGTCCTGGGGGATTGCAGCACCTCCAGACAGTACCTGTGAGTGTGTTTGTGTTTTCCTTCTTGGAATTCCAAGAGAGTTACCAGTCCTGGGGCAGTGGAGAAATGAAAAGCATAGTGGTAATTTATATCCTGTTTCATTCCAAACATGGAATTTTGTGTGATGGAGAGAGAGAGAAAGAAAAATGACTTGTTTGGATGCAGTGAAGGAGTCTTGATTGTGTTAAACCCCGTTCTGCAAGTGATTGTCAAATACCAACCTGCAAAGGAGCTGCTGTGGCAATAATCCATGGAATCCAGGGAAAAGCTGGCATGGGAACAGCAAAGCTGGAGTCACCACCAGTGGAGCTTCCAGCAGAGCAGGGATTCAGGCTTTCCAAAGCCAAGCACTGTTAGCAAAACAACCTTAAACTGAAAAAAACTGGTGATTAATTTAGCATGTCTGAAAAACGTGGAGTGTCTCAGCCCATTCCCCTGGGGGTGGGTGAGGCCAGGTCGGTGCTGTCACCTGGGCTGGGTGCTTGGGACTTTCTCTGCTGCAGGAGAGGGGTTGGGAGCAGGGAAAGCTGTTCCACTGTCCCTGAAGTGGCCTTTTCCTCTCTCTTTTCTGGCCAGGGATCGAATGATGCTGCTCAAATTGGAACAGGAGATCCTGGAGTTTATTAGTGACAACAAGTAAGTGAGTTTGTGCTGAGCAAAAAAGGGGGTTATGATGTGGAGCTGAGGAATTTGGGCTCCCAGGGGTAGAAGGGAACATCCCCTGTTCTCTTGTACATCCTGATATGACACTGCTGGGAATTGTAACCCTCTCCCTGCCTCTTCCCAGCAATCAGTTCAAGAAGTTCCCTCAGATGACCTCGTACCACAGGATGCTGCTGCACAGGGTCGCTGCCTATTTTGGGATGGACCACAACGTGGATCAGACTGGGAAGGCTGTCATCATCAACAAGACCAGTAACACACGAATGTAAGGGCTTGGGAGCCTGCCCTTTCCCTTTCCCTCTTCCCTTTCCCTCTTCCCTTTCCCTTCTCCCTTCCCTTCCCCACAGCCCAGGAATGCTCCTGGGTTCCACACCACACTTTTTTGCCTCCTAAGAAGGGCAGGACCCCTCTCAAGAAGAATCAGGTCATGGAATGAATAAATAGGGAAGATCCTTCCCTTCCAGCCCTCCCTGGCTCTCCACAGTTCCCAGAGAAGGGCAGGAGCTCTCGTTGCCATCAGCCAGAGCTGGAATTTCACACCCCAAACATCTCTGCCCGTTCTGTGCCCGTTTCTTCCCTCCTAACAAGGGCTGGTTTTCCTGCAGCCCCGAGCAGAGGTTCTCTGAGCACATCAAGGATGAGAAGAATGCAGAGTTCCCACAGAGGTTTATCCTGAAACGGGATGACACCAGCATGGATCGGGATGATAACCAGGTGAGGGGGGGGTCTGCATCCCTTGGGAAAGTCAGATGTGACCTGTCTAAGATGAGAACAACTCCCAGAATTCTCCTGGGTTTCCTCCAGTAGCATTTAATAGGAGTTCCCACCCCACCCAAGCAGCAGCATCTCAATATGAAAACTTCCAAATACCATGGAAAGGGATGAAGAACTGGTGGGGATTCTGTGGGGGTGCTTCTCCATGCCCTGAAATCATCTGGGGGCTGGGCCAGGCTTTAAGGTGAAGCCTTTTGCCAAGGTTTCCTTGGAAATGCCCTGAGCTGAGCGTTGCCAAGTGTCTCTCCCCACCTTTCCTTTAAAAGACCTTAAAGATCATCCAGTCCCACCCCAGGCCATGGGCAGGGACACCTTCCACTAGCCCAGGTTGCTCCAAGCCCCATCCAACCTGGCCTTGGGCACTTCCAGGGATGGGGCAACCTGTGCCAGAGCCTGCCCACCCTCCCAGGGAGGAATTCCTTCCCCAAATCCCATCCAAACCCAGTCCCATCACCCCAGTGCTGTCCCGTGCTCTGGGATGTGTTCCTGAGTCTCAGTCAGGGTCAGGAGCTGTTTGCTGCAGTCAGTCCCAGTTTGGGGTCTCCCTGTGGTGCCACTCAGGGTTGCAGCTGCCCACGGAGCTCAGAACCCACGAGGGAGCAGGAATGTTGGCACAGAGCTCAGAACCCATGAGGGAGCAGGAATGTTGGCACGTGCTCCAAACAATGGCCTTTAGCTTTCCTCCCTGGGGTGATATTCCAGACCTCTGGATCAGGCAGAGTTCAGGCAGGGTGGTTGTGCTTGAGGCAGGAGGTGGATGGATGTCCAGGAATGTTCATCCCTGGGTGCCTGTGGGATGTTCATCCCTAGACACAGGTGGGTGCAGAGGCTGGGTCACTGCTCCCAGGCACCACAGTCCACCTCCACATTCCCAGCAGCTCCCCCTGCTCCTGCTGGCAACTGCTGACCCCTGAGCTGTGTTTGTCCCTTCAGATCAGACTCCCCTTGCAGGATGGGAGAAGGAGCAAATCCATAGAAGAGCGAGAGGAGGAATATCAGCGGGTCAGGGAGCGGATCTTTGCACGAGAGGTGAGTTTGGATCCCTCACCTGCCAGGAACCTCCCGGAGCTTTGGGGCAGAAGGTGGCCTTGAGTGTGCTGAGAGGTCAGATCTCATTGTTGCTTTTCCCACCGATTTCCCAGTGGTTTTGGGATCTGCCATTGAATTCCAGCTCCCAGCAAAGGTGTGTGAGATGTCGGGGTAGAGGAGCCACACCCACAGCTCCCAGTCTGCAGCTTCCCTAAAATTTTGGGGAGCAGCAGAGGTGACAGAGGAGGCAGTTCTGCTCCTTGCTGCCCCAAAGATTACAGGCTTATGCAGTGGCAGTTTTGGGATGACCAGAAAACCAGTTGCTGAACCCAAAAGGAGCAGCAGCTTCATCTCCCCAGTGCTGCAGCTTCCACCTCCTGGCCCAGCAGTGCAGGGCTCTGCCTTCCCAGGAGGAATCTGGGCCTTCCCAGGAGGAATGTGGGCCCTTTCCAGGAGAAATATGCACCTTCCCTGTGCTCAGTGCCTCTCACTCTCCAGCCAGGGGTGGTCAGGGATTTGTCTTACCTGCACAGGCCCAAAGTCCTGGCTTAGGGCAGGGGCTGTAGGACAGCACAGAGTGGGATGTCCTGGCTCCTGCTCAGTGTCCAGCCAGCTTTGCCTCTGCCTTCCAGAGGCAGGGATGACCAGCATGGATCAGACTGGGCTGGCCTTGAGCCCACTGCCTGGTTTTCCTGGCAATAAATATCTGGCCCTGATTGTCACATGGAGGAAGGTGCCACCAGAGCTGCCTCAGAGCAGGAGGGGAGGGAGGACTCAGATTTGAGAGATCCTGGGTCGCAGGTGTCAGGGAAGGTTCCCAAGGGCCTGGATGGAGATCCACAGGGATCAGGAGGCTCAGCACCACACCTGAGCAACCTGTACCTGCTCACAATACACACCATGTCCCAGCCCCACCCTTTGAAATCACCTGGGGTCGTTCTTTCAGAGCCACTAAGTCTCCCTTTTCTTTCCTTCCCTTCCCTTCCCACCTCCATGGTCGTGCTCCCAGTCTGGCCAGAATGGATTCCTCACGGACAGCAGGTGAGTGCTGCCCAGCACCTGGGGGTGTCCCCAGAGCCCTGAGTGCTGCCCAGCACCTGGGGGTGTCCCCAGAGCCCTGCACGGCTCTGAGATGATGCTTTTCTCTGGTGTTGACTGGCAGGCTCTCCACAGAAGGCTTTGCTTGTAGCTCTCCTGCACAGAGGCAGATTTTTAGGGGTCTCTCTGTGGTTTATTTTGCCCCCTGTCCTGCTGGAGCAGCCCCCCCATCAGTGGATGCCCGTGGAGTTACTGAAGGTGTTTTCTGTGCAACATCAGTTTTGAGTCATTGTTTGGCTGGTTCATCAATTAAAAAGGAGGGTGGGAATGGCAGGGAGGAATTCCAGCAGTTTTCAAACCATCCCACCTCCTGTCTCCCAAAAGGATAGGAAATCCCTGCCCTTACAGTGCCAAGATCAGCATCAGGATCAGGCAGGGCTGTCCCTAATCCTGGATTATCAAGGCTGGATGACTTAAGGGTGGCAGTGAAGTGGCTCAAGCTCCATCTCAGCCAGAGGAGCTGCTGAGGGCACTGGGAACACGTTTGAGCAGCTGTGTTCTTAGGAAGCAGTTTTCCCATGGATGAAAGGGCTGGAGTCAGGCTGGTGAGTCACCTGGCACAGACCCTGCTGCCAGAGGCTGCTGAGGGCTGAGAATAAAGGATGGGATGAAAAGGGAGAGTCTCATCCCTGCTGTGCTCTGCCTTCCCAGCCAAAGCTCTGGACACGAGGCAGCTCTGGGTGGGACAGGACAGAAGGATCTGAGGGGTCAGCAGCAGCTTTGTCCCTCTCCTCGGGCTGTCACCTGCCTGAGGCTGTCCTGGAAAATCCAGTGTCCTCAGCACAGTCACAGGGGCTGTGTCTGGAGTCTGCCTGTGGCAGGGGTGTGCAGGGCAGGGAGAGCAGTTCTCAGTCTGTGGGGTTGGAGTAAAACTCACCCAGAATGTGGCAAAAGCCCCGTTGCTGATGTGGCTGCAGCTCTGGGAGCTGAGCTCAGCCAGGGCTGTGCCAGAGGCTTCCCTGTCTGTGGTGCCCAGGCTCTGAAGAGCTCAGAGAACCTGCCTCTGGGGTCTCCCCTGGATGGGAGAGGGAGGATTCGTGGGCCTCAGGACCATTTTGAGCTCTTTAGGGATATAACCACTGCACTGCTCTTCCAAGAGATGGATTTTTGGCTCTCACATGCTCCCAACAGCCCAGGACATCACCTCAGGAGTTCCAAGCCTCTCTTTTCCCCTCTACAACTGTGTGGAGCTGCTGCTGGGCTCAGCAGCTCTTCCAGTGTGGCATTCCCCAGCATTCCTCCCCAGGGAAAGCCCAGGAACCCATTCCTGGGACAAACCAGGCTCACTGCTTGGGATATTGTTGTGCTGATGTTCCCTAAAGTCCTGCTGTGGCCTCAGCCTGGGCTGAGGGAGGGTGATCAGTGGGGGTACAGCTCTGGGTGCAGCAATATTCCAGTGTCACAGAATCCTGGAATGGTTTGGGTAGAAGAGACCTTAAAACTCATCCTGTTCCACCCCTTGCCATGGGCAGGGACACCTTCCACTAGCCCAGATTGCTCCAAGCCCCGTCCAACCTGGCCTTGGACACTTCCAGGGATGGCACAGCCACAGCTCTGTGCAAACTGTGCCAGCTGGGCAGAAATCCTCCCAAGGGCTGGGGTGGGAAGTGGTCTCTAAGATCTCCATCAGCCTTGTCTCCAGGCCTTTAAAAGCTCCTGTTCTGAGACAGGGAGGGCTTTAGCACAGGATCCTGCTCTGATCCTGCTGGGCCCCTTCCATGGCTGTATCTGGCTGGAGAAGGGGTCAGGAGCCAGGGGACACCCACAGCCCCAGCTCTTCATGGTGATGCCCAAAGAGCTGTGCCCCGGGGGGGTGTTTGCTGTCAGACCTCCCCACCCCGAGGGTCCCAGACCCAGTGCTGTGTCCCCACCAGTGCTCAGTGTCCCCACCAGTGCTCAGTGTCCCCTCACCCCAGTGCTCAGTGTCCCCCCCAGTGCTCAGTGTCCCCCCTCCCCTGCTGCTGCCCCTTCCCCCGAGCCCCCAGTGACTCGTTGTCTCCTCAGGGGCCCCCGGGCCTCGAGCAGCCGCCAGAGCAGCACCGAGAGCGAGCTGAAGGCGCTGGAGCCGCGGCCCTGGAGCAGCACCGACTCGGACGGCTCCATGCGCGCCCTGCGCCCGCCCGTCACCAAGGCCAGCAGCTTCAGTGGCATCTCCATCCTCACCCGGGGGGACAGCATCGGGAGCAGCAAGGGCAGCGCTGCCAGCAGGACGTCCCGGGCAGGTACAGAGCCGCTTCTCCAGGCAGGTCCAGCTTCCCTGCACGCCCGGCACGCAGGATTTGGGCTGGGGAACCGGGGGCTTGTGGTGCCCTGGTTACACAGCAGGAGGATCTCGGTGCCTGGGCGTGGTTGTGCCACCTGATGGATCGCCTGCTTTGTCACCATCCCTCCCTCAGTTACCCGGGACGAGGGACAGTGTTTGCTCCCAGCCCCTGCAACTCAAACTCCCAGTTTTCTCTCCCCTGCTGTGCCCCAAGTTGGGTCGCCATTCCCTTCTGCTCCCAAAATCCCTCCCAGCCCTGAGGATGCTCAGGGTGAACCTCCTGGCACTGTGCCTTGCTTTCCAAGGAGGGCAGGGAAAGGTGTCACCAATTAGTCTCATCTGACAACTGTCAGACAAGGACTCTGTTAGTTGGGATCTGCCCACGATGTTCTCAGAGTGATTCACTGAGCTCCTGGGAGCAAACAGCAGCTGGAGCTGGGCCTGAGCTCCAGAGCTGCTGGGGGCAGTGCAAGGGTTTGGGAGCCAAAGGGAATTAGGATCCCAGGTCTCTGTGCTGCTCCAGCTCAGTCCTTCCTTGTCTGTGCAGGTACCACGGAGCAGAGCCCACGGGGGATGTTCCTGGGGGGTGTCACAGGTGACCTGCTCCTGGCAGCAGCTTCCCAAGGGATGTGTGTCCTGGGTGTTCCAGGGAATGTCTGTGCTCCCCTCGGACAGGGAGGAGCAGAATCCATAATTTTCAACCTGCTGCTTGTGAAGGGTGTTTGTGGAAGGGGCAACAGAGGTTTTGCTCCCATTTTAGTCTGGTGACAGCTGGGGGAGCTGCTGATGTGTCAGTGAGCAGAACCCAGGGTTGTCCCACTGTCCTCCAGTCCCACTGGTCGGCAGCAAGTCCCAAATCTTTGGGAACTGTCTTTTTCCTGAGGAGGAGAGGCAGAGCGTGGGTAATAACTGCTCTACATGAGTCCTTTCAACCAAAAAGGATGTATTTGAGAGGCTCCTGGCCCGTGTCCCAGCACCCAGCCTTCAGAACCACACCTTCCTGCCCCAGTTTGGAGGTGCCCACAGTGTCTCCCAGGATCCTGTTCCCATTGTGCCAGGGCTGTGCTCGCTCTGGGTGTTCCAGCCACCTCCAGGACTGATTCATGGAGTGCTGGGAGCACTTATTTGAAGATCTGTCCCAACGTGTGCAGAGCAGAGCGAGAGAGGAGCTGCTTTTTGGCTCTTCCTGTAATTTTCCCTCCAGGTCTCCCCTGGGAACAGAAGCCAGTTGCTTTCCAGGCTTTATATAAGGGCAGATGATTAGAAACATCCTGGGAGAAAGAAAAAAAAAACAGGCAAAGGAATTATCACTTGAGGAAGAAAAACACCAAACCCACCTTCCTCCATATCCTTATGTTTATTCCATGGGATTGGAAGTGCCTGGGGCCTGGGGGCTCTTTTCCCATCACAGCATCCAGCCCCTGGGCAACTGTCAGTGGAATATTCCCTCCTTTGCAGCAAGTGGCTGCTGACAGAGCTCCTCAGCAGAATCCCTGGAGATCAGCTGTGGAAATGTGGGAGATCAGAGGCAGAACTGGTTAAGCAGCAGCTACTGGGCACGAAGCAATAGTTGCACAACCCTTTTATTTCTGGAAGTAAGACTGGAATGCTGAGGAGACCCTTCCCAGCTGGGTGCCAGCAGTGTGTGCATCACACTCCTTCCCAGCTTTGCCTGCCAGGGGAAGGGGTTGCTTTCAGCTTGCCATTTCCTCAGAGAGGAGGGGTCTGTGGGGCCACGGAATGGGGTCCCCATGGAATGGGGTCCCCACACTCCCCTCTCTGCTCTGGGCACTCAGGTTGGTGCTGCTGTCCATGCCCAGAGCTGAGCTGGGACTGGAGCTCCCCAGCCCCTTCCCACGATCCCGTGGTGCTGAGCTGACCCGGGCACACCTGGCAGCTCCCTGATTTTGGGATCCCTGCCTTGTTTGGGGGTGAGGAGCCTCCCCCAGGCGGGTGCTGCTGTTGGCAGCCGGGTTCTTCTTCCCTGTGTGGGGCGGGGGAGGAGATCCCGGGACCAGCCTTGGAGGGTCAGTGAGTGCCCCTGGCCATGGAAGGAGGGAGGTCCCACCCCGGGAGTGTCACCAGCAGTGTCAGCCCCTCGCTTTGCTGCGAGCAGAGGCAAAGCAGTTCCTCCTCCCTCTGCCTGCTCCCCTGACCCCCTGGAAGCTCCGGGGGTGGCAGATCCCCCTCGGATCCCCCCGAGCCTCTGTGTGCCGGGTGCTGATGCTCCGTGCCTGTCTCCCCGTTGCAGGTTTGGTGCTAGGAGCCCCCGAGGGGTGCAGCCAGTCCCCGTCCTCGCAGCCCAGCCGTGGCCTCCTGCCCTGCACGGCCCCGCCGCCCCCGCAGCCCCCCGGCATCCCCCCCCCTGCCCAGCAGCCGCCGGCCATGAGCAGCCCCATGATGTCCCAGGTGAGTCACTCACTGCACGGGGGGAGCAGGGCCAGAGGACCCCCGGGGGGGGGCTCTGGGCCCACCCCTGGGGTTTGGGGGTCCCCACGGTCACGGTCCCTCCGTGCACGTGGCGGAGCGGGGGAAGGTCAGGGGCTGTGCTGTGCCTGAATGATTCCATGGGATATCCCAGCTTCCCAGCCCCTTCTGATCTGCTTGGGCCAGCAGCCCCTTTGGAAAAAGGGTCTGTAGTCTTTGGATAAGTGGCAAACTGGAACCAGTTTCCCTCGGGACAGTCCTGACTGGTCCTTGGGTTTGAGCTCCCCATGGTTGGTCTCCTGATGTCCTGGGGGAGGCAGACCTGGAGCTGAGCTGGGTGTGTCCTCCAGACCCTCCCCAAGTTAAAGCCAAGGGATGTTTGCTGTTCCACAGCCTGCTGGGCTGTTCCCAGGGGTGGAACCCTCTGGAAAGCACCCATGGGTGTCATTCCTATGGACTTGTTCTGCCCCTGTGACAAACCCTGTCCTGCTGCAGGATCACTGGATCATGCTGGTGTTTTTGTTTGTATTTTCTGGTCTGATGGTTTGGGTCCTGGAAAAACTGATTTCAGGTGTTTGAGTGTTGGTGAAGGGTGTGGAAATGCACTGTCCCCATGTCCATGTCCCTTCAGTGTCACCAAAGGTTCAGTCAAAGGACTGACCCCCCCCCCCCCCCCCCCCCCCCCCCCCCTCCCCGGGGTGCCCCCAAAAGCACCAGGAGAGGGGCCGCCCCCCCCCCCCCCCCTTCCAGCACTGACCATGACAGGGTCGATGCCCAAAGCACGAAGTGTGGGGCTTGAGTGAGGAGTTGTCATAAAGCAGGTCCTCAGGGTGACAAAGTGGGGGTCCCTGTGGAAGGTGAGCGTGCAGGGAAGGCATTCCCAGCAGGAATGGCCAAGGAGCACTGCAGGGACTGCTGGAAATGGGAGAGACGGGAGTGTTGTGTGGGGAGAAGTGACCCTGCTGCTGCTGCTGGCCCTCGTGAGCTCGTGCCACTGCTCCTGCCAGGCAAGAGCTGCTCTGGGACAGGCCACCCCTCCCAGGCTCCGCAGAGCCTCCGGCCGGGCCGTGTCCAACCGGGATGGATCCTGCCCCGGAATGGTCTCCGTGCTTCCCAACCCCTGCACTGCCCCTCTGTGTGTTTGCAGTTGGCTCACTTGACTAACCTTGTTGTTCCTTCTTTCTCTCCTTCCTCCTCATCCTTCCTTCCTTCCTTTCCCTCTCCCTCCCTTTCCCTCGGATCCCTCTCCTCCCTTCTCCGCTGGTCGTAGCCGGTCCCGGCGCTGCAGCCTGTTCCGTACTCTCCAAGCTCCTGCCCCCAAGTCCTCTTGCCAGTCTCTCCACCCCAGCAGTACAACCTGGTATAAACCCCAGTTCCTCTTCTGCGCTCTGTGTTGTGCTCTGTGCTGTGTTTGTGTTGTGTGAGCTTGTGCTGATCAGGTATGTCCCGGACACCGGCCCCGTGGGGTTGGGATTCACGGAGCTCTGTGCTGCACTGGGATTCCTGAGGCTGTGGCACCGCCCATCCCGGAGTGGCAGCCTTGCAAAGAGCCTGGGAAAAGCAAATTCCAAGCCCAGAGCTCCCCAGGAATAGATGCTTGTGCCCAGTGCTGGGGTTTGGGAGCCGTGGCTGCCCTGTGGGCTCAGCCAGCCCCCGTGCTGTCTCCACCGGGATCTTTTGGGAATGGTGTGCCCCACGGGACGTGGCCTGCGGGCTGGGGTCACCCCTGCCTGCGTGGGACCCCCTGCGTCACTGAGTGTCCACTGAGCATTAGGCCCCCCCAGCAGGTCGCATGTCCCCCCCCATCCTGCTCTGGGCCTGTGGCTCGTGTCCGGGGGCCTGTGCTGGGGGAGCTCCTCGCAGAGCAGGGAGCAGGGCTCTGCACTCCTCAGCAGAGCTGGGTGCTACGTGCTGTTGGCCCACATGCTGTTCCTCCATCCTTCCCCTTGTCCCACTCCAGGCCGACGAGCTCAGCAGCCCCTTCGGGCAGATCAGCCTCAGCCGACAGGGCTCGACGGAGGCCCCGGATCCCTCCTCGGCGATGTTCCAGTCATCCCTCATCTCCCAGCACCCTCAGCAGACAGGATTCATCATGGCAACCCCTGGGCAGCCCATTCCCACCTCCAGCTACTCCGCCTCGGGGCACACGGCCCCCACTCAGCAGGTGCTGCAGCCCCAGGGCTACATTCAGCCTCCCCAGCAAGTAAGGACACGAGGGGACGTCCCCAGAGCTGGCAGGGGCTGTGGGGGAGTGGGCCCCTCTTTGTCTGCTGCTCGTTGGTGATGGATCCACCCTCAGGGGTCCAGGCTCGGGGTCTCACCCTCCCTTGCTAGGCACAGGATGGTCCCTGCCCCTGTGTCCCTCTGAGCCCACGAGGCTCCTGCCCGGGCACCCCCCGGGCCACTCTCGGCTCTCAGTGGGGGGAGGGACAGTGGCCGGACTCAGGGCTGACACCTCTAAGCTCTCTTTGGGGTCCTGCAGGGCTTTATGACCTCTAGGATTGTCCCCTGAGCTGTGAGGAGAGTTGTGCCTACTGTGCTCTTGCACTACTGTGCTGGGAAAGGCTTGGATGAGGAGGCTGGGAGGCGCGGGAAGGGGCTGCGGTTCCCCACGGAGCCAAAGCCCTGGGTGGTTCCCTTCGGCAGAAGCCAGGCCAGGTGAGAGAGAAAACTGGTCCTGGGGGACCAGCTTTCTTGGATCCCCTCCCTCCTGTGTTCTCACCAACTGTGTTTTCTTGCCCTTGATAGATTCAGGTTTCTTACTACCCCCCCGGGCAGTACCCGAACTCCAGCCAGCAATACCGACCCCTCAGTCACCCAGTGGCCTACAGCTCCCAGCGCCCCCAGCAGCTCCCCCAGCAGTCCCAGCAGCCAGGTAAGGGGGTGGGAAGGGGGGAGGGGGGGCAGCTTTCCCTTTTCTGCTGCTTTTGTGGCTCTCAGCATCTCCCATGTGCTCTCTGGGGCCAGGTTGCTCTTCCCCGTCTCACGCTCTTTGCTGGACCTGTCTCTAGGCTGGGAATTTGGATCCTGGCCTGTAGAGGCTGTTGAATCCTTCCCCTCCCTTTCCTCCCAGCTTGTTGGAGCGGGGATGAGGTGGATTTAAGCCCCACTGAGGGGATTTAAAGCCAGGAGCTTCCCTCAGGTGTTTTTACACCTGCCCTAAGGAAGCCCATTCCCCACTCTTTAGCAGGAGGTGGGGGCAGAGCAGGACTTGAGCCCCTATATCCCAAGTCTGGGGCTGTTTCCCACATCCAGCTGGGAAGCTGCTCCATTGAAACCCTGTTCTGGCAGGTTTACAGCCAATGATGTCCAACCAGCAGCAAACATACCAAGGTGTGATGGGGGTGCAGCAGGCACAGCCCCCCGGGCTCCTCAACAGCCAGAGGAACAACATGGGGGGCCAGATGCAGAGCGTGATGGGGGTGCAGCAGGCACAGCCCCCCGGGCTCCTCAGCAGCCAGAGAAGTGGGATGGGGAGCCAGATGCAAGGCCTGATGGTCCAGTACACGCCGCTGCCTTCGTACCAGGTGGGCACCTGCTGCTCTCAGCTTGGGGGGCTGGGAGGGGACCCCAGTGGGCAGGGTGTGCCCCGTTCCTGTGCCTGAGGGTTGGAGCCAGAGGTGGAGATTACCCACTTGGAGAGCACCTTGGGCAGGGCACATCCACGTGGGAATCTGTGGGGCACGTCTGGAGCAGGAGGACAGGGAGAAGAGCTTGGGAGGGGCTGCCCTGCCCGGGCAGGAAAACACCCCCTGGAATCTCTTCCCCTTGCCGGTGTCTCCTTGGGCCAGTTCTCCTTGCTCCATGTGACCTGTAACCTGCTGCTTTCCTCCCTGCCCAGGTTCCCATGGCCAGTGAGTCCCAGAGCGTGGTCCAGCAGCCCTTCCAGCAGCCAGTGCTCGTGCCAGCCAGTCAGTCTGTGCAGGGGGGGCTCCAGGCTGGGGGGGTCCCCATCTACTACAGCGTCATCCCCACTGCCCAGCAGAACGGCACCAGGTACAGCTCCTGCCCCTCTGGCCTGCCCTGGGGAGAGGGGGGGCTGCTGCCCACAGAGGGAGTTTTGGGGGTGTCCTGTCAGGGCCAGGAGACAGCCTTGATGTTCCTTGTGGGTGCCTTCCAATCAGGGGATTCCATGATTCCACTGGATGATTCCACGCCCTGCTGAGAGGGGAGGGGGGAGCGTCCTGTTCCTGCAGCTGGAGGTGGTTGAGCACCACAGGAGCTGCTCCTCCCTGAGTCCTGCCTCCCAGATCCAGGGCTTCCTGGCCCCCAGCATGCCAGCCCTCTCCAGAGGCTCCTGTGTGTCCAGCCATCCCAGTACAGAGGGAGCTGGGAGTTACCTGCACAGACACCCTGGGGTTTTCCCTCCCCATCCCCATCCTCATCTGCTCCCTCTCTGCTCCCCAGCCCGTCCGTGGGGTTCCTGCAGCCTCCCGGCTCCGAGCAGTACCAGATGCCACAGTCCCCAGCCCCCTGCAGCCCCCCCCAGATGCAGCAGCAGTATTCAGGTACGAGGGGCCACGGGCAGGGCTGGCGCCGATTCCAGGTGGGATCAGCCTTTGGATCGTGGAGCTGCCGCTTCGCAGCCAAGTCTGGGAGTGTCTGTGCAGGGGGGTTCCTGAGGCTGGGAATCCCACTGAGAATGATTGGGATGCAGCACCAGGGTGGCACTGGCCTGTGCCTGGCATCTCCTTGCCCTGGAGGGCAGCGGGGTGGGAGTGGCAGAGGGAGCTGGGTGGGCTGTGGGTTGGTGAGAGCGGGGAGAATTGTGGATGAGGAGCCTCAGGATTCCTGCTCCCTGTCCCAGCCACTGGGAGCAAGGTGGGGCCTTGTGAGCCGGTGCAGGAGCTGGGCTGGGAGTGTGGAGCTCTGGGCCTGCTGAGCTGCAGGATCTGGGCTGGGATGCTGGAGCTCTGTGCCCAGCTCTGTGCTCAGAGTCCTGCAGTGACCCTCAGAGCAGCCACTGAGCTGCCACCCATCAGCTTGTCCCCCCTGCTCCCATTTCTCCTGGATTAAACATCATCACTCCCCATTGTATGATGGCATATAGGAGAGGGATCCCCAGCAGATCCTGGGGGGGCTTTTCCAGAGAGGAGAAGAGTCCAGAGTGGGATCATAGGGAAGGGTGTGCAGTGGCAGGGACAGGCAGGTGCCCCAAGTCCCACAGCAGCAGAGCCCGGGCCAGACGTGCCTGTGTCTGTCCCCAGGGGTGTCCCCGTCAGGCCCCGGTGTCGTGGTGATGCAGCTGAATGTCCCCAACGGCCCCCAGGCCCCCCAGAACCCCCCCGTGGTGCAGTGGAGCCACTGTAAGTACTACAGCCTGGAGCAGCGGGGGCAGAAGCCAGGAGACCTCTACAACCCCGACACCAGTGCTCAGGTACTGGGCAGACTGGGAGGGACTGGGAGGAGGCAGCTCAGCCTCTGGGGCTGCCGGGGTGGGCTGGGCAATGGGTGGGGGGTCACCCCGCGGCTGTGGGAGCGCTCACAAGCACCGGGGGTCTCTGACACTGTCCCTCCCCCAGGCCAGCACTCAGCTGAACAGCCCCATCACGTCCCCCACCCAGTCCCCGACGCCGTCGCCCGTCACCAACCTCAACAGTGTGTGCACGGGGCTGAGCCCCCTCCCTGTCCTCACACAGTTCCCCCGGCCCATGGGCCCGGCACAAGGTAAGGGGAAGGTGTGTGGGGACAGCCCAGGGCTGGGAATTCCCTGGGAATTCCCCGGCGTTTCCCGGGTCCCCACGGACGTGTCTCCTCCCGCAGGTGACGGGCGGTACTCGCTGCTGGGCCAACCGCTGCAGTACAACCTGTCCCTCTGCCCCCCGCCACTGCTCCACAACCAGCCCGGCTACACGGCACACCAGGTACAGCCGGGCCACGGGAGTGCACAGTCCCCTCCCCGGGAGGCCTCGGTGTCCCCTGAGGTGACACGGTGCCCTTTTCACTCTTGAAGGGGCAGACTGGGATGAAACACGGGAACCGGAGCAAGAGACAGGCCCTCAAGTCGGCGTCCACCGACCTGGGGACAAGCGACGTAGGCAAGTGACCCCCTCAGGCAGTTCCCTTTGCCCTCTCTTGTCCACACACGCAGGGTTTGGAGGCTCCAGGTGCCCACACCAGCATCCCACAGGACCCTGTGCTGTTTTTGGGGAGTGGTTCCTGCCTGTCCCTCACCCGGGGGGTCTCCACAAGGTCCTTGGGGAGGGAGGGACCCGCAGCCTGAACGGAGCAGCCCTCACTGACCCTCTGGAGGCCTCGGGCCTGTCCCCCATGTCACCTCCGTGTCACCACCAGCAGCTGGTCACAGGGGGCCCTTTAAGAGCCGCCCTCCCTGCCCCTGGCATGGCCTGGCTGTGCCACGTTAATATTAGCAAAGAATCCCTTCAGCAGCTCTGCTAAGCCTGGAGCCAGGGCTGGAGCCAGGAGCTGCACAGGGGCTTGGGGACCACCAGGCAGGGACTGGGGCAGGAGCTGCTGAGGGATTTGGGGACCTCTGGGCAGGGCACAGCCACGTGTTGCTGCCCTCTGTGGATGCAGACATTCTCCCTCCCAGGGTCAGGGTTGGCTCCCAGTCCCGGTCCCTGAGGTTTGGGGTAGGAAAACAGGGCAGAGCCCCTGGGAGAGCCCGAACTGCCCAGCCAAGGCCATCCAAAGGACACCAGAAGGACTCGGTGTCGCTGGAGCCCTGGGACACCGGGCAGTACCCAGCTCCTCCCAGAGCAGGTTGTGTGCACGGGAAGGGATTGGGCTGGGGCACTGCAGGGAGCAGGCAGGGGCAGTCTGGGGGAAGTGACTGACTTAGAGAAATACCTGGGGGCAGCTTGGCACAGCGCAGCACTCCCGGGCCAGGGAGAGGTGGGTGCTCCAGCCCGGGGGGCTCCCGGGACCCGGCCGGTGACTCGTCCTCTCTCCCCGCAGTGCTGGGCCGGGTGCTGGAGGTGACGGACCTGCCCGAGGGCATCACACGGACGGAGGCCGACAAGCTCTTCACCCAGCTCGCCATGGCCGGTGCCAAAATCCAGTGGCTCAAAGAGACTCAGGGGCGCCGCGGGGACGGCGGTGGCGGCGGCGGGGACAACAGCGGGACTCCGGAGAACGGCAGGCACGGTGACCTCGCTGCCTTATACACCATCGTGGCCGTGTTCCCCAGCCCGCTGGCTGCCCAGAACGCCTCCCTCCGCCTCAACAACTCCCTCAGCCGCTTCAAGCTGCGCGTGGCCAAAAAGAACTACGACCTGCGGGTGCTGGAGCGGGCCAGCTCCCAGTAGGGCACCCGCGGGCACCGGGCACCCCCCTGGGCCTCTTCTCCTCCCGCCCTCCCTTCCTCTCGCCCTCCTCCCTTGATATATTTATATGAACATAATTAAGAGACGAGAAGTTGATTTTCTTTTTTTTTTTTTTTTAATTATTATTATTTTTGGAGTGCCGCCCGTGCCCGCCCCCCTCCCCTGTGTCTCTGGTTTTGTTTAAGCACTGTGTTGGACCGCACATACAGGTGTTGATTGGTATGTTCACTGCACATTTTATTTAATCGGATTATTATTTTTTGGGGGGGGGGAGGGGGTATTTTTGGTTTTATTTTATTTGGGGGGGGGGGTGTTTTTTAAAAAAAAAAAAAAAAAGGAAAATTGTCCATCACTCGAACGTAACTTTCCCAGTTCTCTGCCAGGGCCAAGGGCTGGGGGCTCTGGGCTACCTCGGTGAGGTGAGGGGACAGTGGAAGGGGCACTGGAAGGGGATGTGTCCTGCCCAGTCCTGCCCCTGTGTTGGCATGTGGGGAGCCCAGGCTGGGATTGGAGTGCTTGGCCTGGGCCTGGACCCCTGACAGACGTTCACAGCCTCTTCTCTCAGCTGCCAACCCCATCCAGCTGTGCCAGGGCAGGAATGAGGGCATGGAGTGTCCCCTGCCGGGAAGCAGCATACTCCTGGTGACTGAGGAGCAGCACCTGGAGCTGGCACAGGTGCAGGTGGGGACAGGATTTGGGCTGGCACAGCCTCGGTGGCACAGCCGGAGCCTCCAGCAGCAGTGGGATGCTCCCAGTGCAGGTAAGAGAAGCCGGGAAAGGGGGGGCTCCAACTGCAGACTCGTACCAGCTCCCACCTCGCTGCCCCCCACACTGGGCAGGGACTGTGGGGACCCCAGGGTGCCCATCCAGGGCCCTGTCCCCCAGCACAGGCAGCCTGGCAGCACTGGGATCCCAATCCCTCCATCCCAGCAGGATTTGGTGCCAGAGGGTGCCAAGGCAGCCACAAGCTGCCCCCCCAGAGACCCCTCTGCTGCCACTCTGCCCCCCCAGAGACCCCTCTGCTGCCACTCTGCCCCGTGCCCCCCACCCAGGCTCCGGTTCTCACACACGGGAGCGAAGGAGGCCCCGAGGTGGGAGCACAGAGCCCCTGGAGTGCCCAGCTCCCGGAGCCCTCGCTGTGCCCGGTCCCTCCGCTGTCCCATGCCAGGCTGGGGGGGCCCCTGGCACGCCCAGCAACCCACCAACGCAAATAGCCGGTGGCTCCTCCGCCCGCTCCCGCCCGGCGCACGCCGGGGCTCCAATTTCCCGGCGTCAGCCCCCGGCAGCTCAGCTGTCGTCCCCCCCTGCCCTGTCACTCCGCTGGCCACGGGACCGCCCTCCCCGCGCCCGCCACGGGGGCCTGGGGGCTCTGCACCGGCACCGGCCGCCCCTCGGGGGGTTCAGCAGCGCAGGGCGAGGCCTCCAAGCACAGGGTAAGTGGGTTCCCCTGCCTGGCCCCCCCCTCGCCGTGTCCCTGACCCCCGTGGGCCCCCCCGTGCTGCTGCAGGACCTTGGGGTGCCCCGTCCCTACGGTGCCCCTCACCCCAACGCCCCCCAGCCCCAGCGCTGCTTCCCGATGGTTTCTCCTCGATTTTCACGAGGCCTGGGGGGGGCTCGGGGTGGGCGTCACCAAAAATATCGAAGTCTGGGTGGAAGGACTGCGTGGAGGGTCATCGAAGGTGGCATCGGGATGGTTTGGGGGATGCAAGAGCAGGTCCTACCCCGGTGGCAGCCCAAGGCCGGGTGATGCCCGTCGGTGTCACCCGTGTGCCCGTCCTGAGGGGCCGGGAGCGGCTCCGTTTGCAGTTCGATGGCGAGATGGAGATGCCCAGGCAGAGGTGGGCACGTGCAGGTAGCCCAGGGGCTGGCTCACAGCACTTGGCACCACGGCCCCGAGCCAGCGGCCGTGCCAGGCGCTGGGCTGGGCATTGGCCTCCTCCAGCCTGGCCCTGGGGCTCTTCGGGCCAGAACCAGCCCTCGCTGGGGCAGGGGCTGCAGGATGGGCGGTGGGAGTGACCCCAGGGCTCCCCATGGCAGAACCAGTCCTTGCCAGGACAGAGGCTGTGGGATGGGCAGTAGGAGTGACCCCGGGGCTCCCCATGGCAGAACCTTGCCAGGACAGGGGGTGTGGGATGGGCAGTGGGACTGGGCACTGCAGGGGAAGGGCAGGCAGTGCCCACCCAACAAGGCTGCCCACTCTGGGCACCTGCAGCAGGAGCAGCCCCAGCCAACACCTTGTCTCTCCCTTCCCCTCACAGCATGACCGAGAAGGAAGTGCCAGAGCCAGCGGCTTCACCGGCTTCAGGTGGGAAACCCAAGAGCCGGGTAAGTGGGTGCCCACCGGGTGCCACAGGGGGAAGCCACCTCTCCTGACATCATCCTGCCGCTGCCCCAGGGGGCTTGGGAGGGCTGGGGGTGCCTGCTGGGACCCTGATCCACCTGGTGCTGGGTGGGCATTTCCCAGCTCGGCTCTCCTCTGGGATGCCCACGTCCCCAGGGTGCTCAGGAGCCACAGTTCCCCCTTTTGTAGGAACCTCATGGGGCAGGAGGGGGATCCCCATCCTCACAGCATTCCTGGGGGTTCCTCCCGCTTGGGGAAGGGGTCTCTGGGTCAGGGCAGTGGGGCAAGGGGCTGGGCACGGGGGCGCTGCCCCCCTGCCATGCACCATCCACCCTCTCCTGCCCCAGCAGCTGCAGAAGCTGAAGCAACTTTTCCAGCGAAAGCCGAAGGAGGAGCCGGTGCCGGAGCCGCAGCCCAACGGGGAGCTGGTCAGCCCCTCGGGGGGCCCCATCTACTACATCTATGAGGACGAGGAAGAGGAGGAAGAGGAGGAGGAGCCCGAGCCCCCTCCTGAGCCCGAGAAACTCGTCAATGACAAACCCCACAAGTTCAAAGATCATTACTTCAAAAAACCCAAGTTCTGTGACGTTTGTGCCCGGATGATCGTCCGTGAGTCCTGCCAGGGCCGGGGGCTGTGGGCAGGGTGGGGGCTACGGGCAGGGCTGGGGCTGGAAGGCAGGGCTGGAGCTCGGGCTGGGGGCTGCAGCCACGGCCAGGATGAGGGCTGGGGGCCACGGCCAGAGCCAGGGCAGGGCCTGGGGACCAAGGCTGCCCAGGGCTCTGTCCCGGCCGTTCCACAGCTGCAGTGTCACATTCCCTCTCCTTTCCACCCCCCCCACCCCCCCCACTGCCAGTCAACAACAAATTTGGCCTGAGGTGCAAGAACTGCAAAACCAACATCCACCACCACTGCCAGTCCTACGTGGAGATGCAGCGCTGCTTCGGCAAGATCGTGAGTGTGTCCCCCCCCTGCCGGGGGCCACCCCGGGGCCACCACCCCCATCACCTCCCGGCCCTGAGGGGGTCCCTGGCTTCCCCCCCTCTGGGCCCCCCGTGTCCCCCCAGCTCCGATGGGATGGGTCTGGGGGTCTGGGGGGTGGTTGATGCTCCGACCCCCCCCCTCTCCCCGCAGCCCCCCGGGTTCCGCCGGGCCTACAGCTCCCCCCTCTACAGCGACCAGCTCTGCGTCAAGGACCAGCTCTGTAAGTCCCCGTGCCGGACGTGGGTGCCCCGTCCCCCCAGTCCCCACCCCGGGGTGCCCCATCCCCTCGTGTCCCACCCATGACCCCCACGCCGTCCCTGTGCCCCCCCAGCGGACAACAGGAGCGACCCCGTGTTCGAGACGCTGCGGACGGGCGTCATCATGGCCAACAAGGAGCGCAAGAAGGGGCAGGACGACAAGAAGAACGTGAGTGGGGGGTCGGGCCCTCCCCAAAATTCCTGTGCTGGCAACGCACTGACACACATCCCCCCCGCATTCTGCACCCCCTGAGAGCTCCCTCTGTGCCTTCCAGCCCTTGGCTGCGATGATGGACGAGGAGCCGGAGGCCACGAAGCCGGCGGGGAGCAAAGCCGAGGGCGGTGAGTGCAGGGGCAGAGGATGGGGGGGCCGAGCCCATGGGGCAGGGAGGGAGCCCCCGACTGTGCTTGGGGGGCCACCAGGGTGGGGTCTGCCCTGCAAAAAGGGGGTCTCCAGGTCAAATCCTCACCCCGGGGCTCTCGCTGTGTCCCTGAGTAGACCAAGGAGACCCTCGGGAGGCACCACCAGGGGAGGTGTGACCCCCCCCCCTTCCCATTCCCAGGTGCCTCCGAAGGGGACAAGAAGGCTGAGAAGAGCCCGACAGATGACAAGGTACCCCCCGTCCTCATCCTGCACCCCAAAACCGTGGGCAGAGGCTGTGGGATCTCCCTGCTGGGATCCCTGCAGCCGTTTGCAGCCTCTGGGACCCCAAACTCCGCTGTGCCCCCCCCAGAACAAGAAGCCGCAGCCGGGGGCGTTCCTGCAGTCCCACTATTTCGTGGCACTTTATCGCTTCAAAGCCCTGGAGAAGGACGACCTGGACTTCCCGTGAGTTGCCAGCTGTGTCCCGGGCTCCTTCCCAAGGCTCCTGAGGTTTGGCTCGATGTGGTTCCGTGGATTTCTCGAGGCTGAGCTGCTGTGTCCAGGACCTGCCTGGCCCCAAGCCCATGGGCTGCACTCACCCCTCACTGTCCCTGAGCACGGGGCTCGAGGAGCTGATCCCACGGGAAGAGCAGTTTTCCTTGGGGTCTCCCGCGGGGAGGGGGCCCTGCCCACCCCCCTCACAGGGCCCTTCTTTCCCTTCCAGGCCGGGGGAGAAGATCACGGTGGTCGATGACTCCAACGAGGAGTGGTGGCGGGTAAGGCTGGGAAAGCCCGGGGTGCTCCAAGGGGGGGGGGCACAGCCCCCCCAACCCGCCGTGCCCCCCCCCCCACCCCCCGCCCGGTGGGGGGGGGGGGTGGATCTGGGACCCCTGGGCGGGATCTCCCCCCCACTCCTGCACTCCCCACTCGCTGCCTCCTCGCAGGGGAAGATCGGTGAGAAAGTCGGGTTTTTCCCCCCCAACTTCATCATCCGGGTGCGGGCGGGCGAGCGGGTGCACAAAGTGACCCGTTCCTTCGTGGGCAACCGGGAGATCGGGCAGATCACACTCAAGAAGGATCAGGTGAGGTGGGACCACCCCCCCTCCCCCCCCCGGGGTGACCCCGTCCCCCCCCCTTCCCACCTCCCCCGGCCCCTCGGGTGGGAACGGCTCTTCCCTGGGCTCCCCCCGCTCTGGGGAGGGGTCCCGGGGGTCTCACCCGCCCCCCTCTCGCCCCCCAGATCGTGGTGCAGAAGGGGGAGGAGGTGAACGGTTACGTCAAAGTCTTCACCGGCCGCAAAGTGGGGCTGTTCCCTGTGGACTTCCTGGAGGAGATCTGAGGGGGCTGCGGGGGGGGGGGGGACCCCCCGGAGGGGGGCGGGGGGACCCCGGGGGGGGGGGGGGGGGCCTGGCCCCGGCGGCGGGGGGGGGGGGGGGGGGGGGGGGCCCCGGGGGGGCTGTCCCCTGGGGGGGGGGGGTTGGTGCCTTCGGACACTGGGTGCGAGCAGGGGGCACCCCCGGACTCGCTGTGGAGCCCCCCAATTTCGGGGGGGGGATGCTGGGGAGGGGGTCGGGGGGGTCCTGCCCCGCTGCTCCACGTGTGTCACCCGGGGTTTGGCAATACAGGCTGTGCCCACCCCCCGCTCTGCAGTGAATTTATTGGGGGGGGAGCACTGGGGGTGCTGGGGGGTCACTGGGGGGGTGCCAGTAACACCGGGGGGGTCACTGGTCACTGTGGGGGTCGGTGGTGCCAATGGGGGGG
>NW_020885109.1:64003-73684 GCF_003945725.1 Corapipo altera
GCCCCCCCCGGGGGCTCGGCCGGGCAGGGGCGCTGGGAGGGGTCAGTGCGGGTCGGGGCCCCCCCGCCCCGTTCCCCGTTGCCGGGCGCTGGCGCGGGGCCCGGCGGGGCCCCAAAAGGGGCCGCAGGCGACAGGTGACGGTGGCGGGGACAGGACGGGACCTTGGAGCGGGATTTGGGGGGGGGGGGGGGGGCAGGAACAGGGGCCGGGGGGGGGGGGCGGGGCCCCGTGACGTCACGGCCCCGTGACGTCAGCGGTAACCACGGCGACGCGCGGGTGGGCGGGGCCTGCGGGGGGTGGGCGTGGCCGGGTCTCCCCCGGCTCCGCCGCGCGGGGGCGCTGCCGTCCCGCCGCGAGGCCGCGCGCTATGCAAATATATGCAAAAATATGCAAATGACACGGGAGCGCGGCGGCGCCCCCTGGCGGGCGGCCGGTGGGGCAGCCCCTGCCCCGCTCTCGGTACGGGGGGGGGGGGGGGCAGATACCCCCCGGGGGGGCCGGGGGGGGGGGCCCCCGGGGCCTTCCCCCCCGCCGTGGGGCCGCGCTGGGGCTGCCGAGGGGTCACGGGGGTCGCGGGGGTGGGGGGCAGGCGCTCGACCCCCGCACTGGAGGTCCCCCCCATTCCCAGTATTCCCAGTATCCCCAGTATCCCCAGCATCCCCAGCGCCAGCCGGGAGATGCTGCTGCGGGAAGGATGGAAATGCGGGCGGGGGGAGAAGGTGGCAGCCCCCGGGAGTGACACCCCCTTCCCCCCTCCCCGCTCCTTCCCCTCCTGTCACACAGCTTTAAATGCCGGACCATTAAAATTTTCCACCTCATTTGCGGCTCCTCACACGGTTAATTTTCCCGGGATTGTCTATTTATTTATTTGTGGAGCCCTGCGGGAGGGGGGGGGAGGGAGCAGCTGATTTGCTGCATCTGGGCGGCGGGGAGGGGAAGGGGGGAACCACCCTGGGAAGGGGGGAGGGCTCCGGCTAATTTAACAGCTGAAGAGAGCAACTTAATTAGAGTCAGCTGGAAAATTGGGTAAAACCCCTTCCATCAGCCTCCCTTCCCCCCCAGCCCCCCCCTCCTTGCCGGCTCCTGTTGGGATGCGTTTTGGGATGTGTTTTGGGATGGGGGAGGGAGAGCTGGTCCCAGCCAAGCAGTTGCCCTTCATTACAGCCCGGAGCTAATTGGATTGATCAGCAGTTAATAGGAAATTAAGAGCTGAAGCCCCTCGACTCCCCCCCCCCAGCCCCACCGTGTGCATCCCCCTCCTCGAATCCCGTCACTGGCACCCGGTGGATGGGCTGGGGGGGGGGACTGGGAAGGGATTCTGCCCCCCCCCCCCCCCCTATTACGGCTGCCGAGCACTTTAGGGTTTGGGTTCTCCTGTTTTCCCGTGGTTTTCCCGTTCCCGGTGCCCCCAGCCTGGTTGTGACGTAGGTGTTTGCAGAGAGGGGGGGTCGTGGGGACACTCGGCATCTCCCCGCACCTCCCCAGGCGAAGGGGGCGCCCCCCATCCCACCCCTTGGAATACACAGGGATGCAGCTGGAGGAGCCCCCCTGACCTCCAGATTAATCACCTCCATTTCTCTCCTCATCCCAGGAAAGGTCAGGAGTCTGCAAGGCCCAGGAATTAATTGAAATCCCACCGGTCTCGTGCCGGATCCATACATCATCCCAAGGGAGCAGCTCCGTGATGGAGGGAAGGGGGGGCAGCCCCTCCTGCACCCCCTTTCTGGGGCGCGCGGAGAACAGGGAGCGGCAGATGCAGCGCTCGGAGCTTGTTCTCCATCTCCAGGCAGGGAAATAAATGGATTAAACTAAACTAAAGCGTCTGCGCTCCCCACCTGCCCCCCCGGCCATAAATCAGCATAAATGCAATTTCCATATTCATGGTATTTATCCAATAACTGTCCTGTCCCAGATTAAACGCGCCCTGGGGAGCACCGGGGCTCTTATCTGTGCCGGGGGGGCTCCCGGGGAGGAGCGGCCCTGCTGGGGGGCTGCGGTGGAGGGGGGGGCTCCGCTCCGCATCCTCTTCATCCTCCTCGTGGGGGACCGGAGCGGGGACTCTGCTCCTCACCCTCTCCCATCGCTCCCGGCCCCGGCGGCTCCTGGGAGGGGAGCTCAGAGGGGGGATCCGGGACTCGCCAGGGTTCCTGTCCCTCTCCCTTCCCCTTTCTTTCCACTTTTTTGCCTTTCTCCCTCTGCCTCCCCTCCCTCTGTTCCCGGTCCCCACAAATCCCCTGCGTGGGCAAGGAGAGGGTCCCATCCTGCTCCGGCACCTGGGGGGGGGGACACACGAACCCCCGGCTCGGAGGGCAGGACGGGGGGTGCTGGCGTGGTTTGGGGGGCAGGTGCCCCCCTCCAACCCCCCCTGTGTCCCCAGTGCCGGGGCTGGGGACACACACACGCCCCGTCTCCCACTGTGACAGGTCCCTGTCAGCCCTAATGACCCGAGGCCGGCGGGGCCCCGGGGCTCGGAGCTCGTTACGGGGGATTTAATGAGGGCAGGAGCAGCCACCGCCGCTGGCTGTTTGCCACGGGCAGTGGCCTCGGGCCCCCGGGCCCCCGAGCCGCGCGGTGCCCCCCCCATGGCACAGCGCCGAGCCCCCCAGACCCCCTTCTCTCTGCCCCCCGCAGATCTGGGGGGCCGGGGCCGTGCCCCCCCCGCTCCTGCTGCCCCAGCCTCTGGTGGGGGTGACAGAGGAGTTTGGGGGCTCTCGGGGTGGGGGCGAGAGGCACCAGGGAAGGCAGATTTTGGGGGGCAGCAGAGCCAGGGGCAAAGGGGGCTGCAGCCAGAGCTGGGGGGGGCCCGGGGTTGGGGTCTGTCCCACACGCAGAGGTGGTGGGGGACAGCCTGAGTGGACCCCAAATCCGGGGGGGCTACGCGGTGGGACGCCGGTCTCAGCTGGGGGGGCTCAGCCGTGTGTGGCAGGGGGGGGGGGAGCCCCGGCCCTTTTGGGGGGGGCAGCTCTGAGCCTGGGGGGTCCCGTCTCTGCTCTGAGGCTGCCGCGTCCTTCTTGGCTCCACAACAACCTGCGCCAACAGGAGCCTGCGGGCAGCGGGAATTAGTTAAATATTTGGCAAAGCAGGAGGCGAAGGCAGGATCGGAAACAATTGGGGGGGGGGGGGGGCCCGGCCCCCCCCCCCCGCTGCAGGGAGGGCAGAGCCCGGATGCCCAGGGGTGGTCGCATCGTGCTGAGCCCCCCGCGCAGGGCAGCACAGACCCCACCCTGCAGTCAGAGGGCGGGGGGTGCAGAGGGGCCCGAGCAAACCAGCCCCGGCCCCCCGATGGGCGGGGGTCCCTGGGTGTTGAGATCCCCCTTGTCCCCCTGGCACCCCTGTTTGCCTCCCCCTCCTCCCCCCCGGTCCAGTGACCCTCCCCAGGCACTAACTGGGGCAGGGATGTGCTTTAGGGAGAGATCTGGGGGAGCAGGTCTGATCCTGGGGGCCCGGGAGGAGACCTGGGGGGTCCTGGGGAAGGGCAGAACATCAGGATCAATCCCTGCCCTCCTGGCCCCCCCAGCTCCTCCCGGTTCCTGACTGTGCTCCCCCAGGCTTTGGGATCCGCCCTCCCAAATCCTTGGCGGAGGATGAACCGCCCCAAAGCTTGGCTGGGGCCGCGGCCGCCGCCGCCTCTGTCCCCACAGCCCCTGTGAGGTGAACTAAATCCATCCTAATTAGCGCTGATTTGCATGGGGAAATGAAAATTAATCTAGCCCGGCTTTATTGGAATTAGTGATTCCAGTTGGGCACATCAGACAGTGGCAGACGGCTGAGGGGGCCGGGGGGCCGCCCCCCGTCCTCTCCCCCCTCCAGCCGGGTTTGGGGTCGCTCGGTGGGGGCACCGGGATGCCGGGGAGCACCCACGGGGATGGGATCAGGAGCCTGGGATGGGCTCAGCACCCTCCCGGTGCCCCCCACTGCCCCCACCCCCCTCCCAGTGTCCCCAGTTGCAGGAGAAATCAAACAGCTCCTTTCGCCCCCGCTGTCCCGTCCCACAGGTGGTTCTGGGCACGGTGGGAAGAGAAGAAGGGCAGGGACGAATCGGCGCTGCCGGAGCGGGAGACGCCGCCGGGCCCCGGGATTTGGGGTGGGGGGCGTCACGCGCGCGTTCCATCCCCGCGTTTCCACACGCACGTGTCTCTTCCTGGGCATTCCCACGCGTGTGCCCCGTGCGTGCCACGCAGGAGCACATTCCCGTTCCGGAGGTGGGGTCCGCAGCGGGGGGGGTGCCCCGGCCGTGCCCACCCCCCCCCAGCAGCCCTCTGGCCCCGCTGCGGGCCCGGGGGTGGCACCGGAGCTCATTGTTACGGGGCCCGTGCGAGGGGGCGAGAGGAATTCTCATCCCGCTCATCAAAAATTAACGAGGAGGAAACAGCTGGGCAGGAGCCGGGGGCGCGGGGGTGGCACAGTGTGACAGACTGGGGGGTTCGGCGCCTGGCACTTCACAGATCCCCCCTCCTTACTGTGACCCTCCGGCCCCAAACCGGCCCTATCCCTCCGGGATGGGCTGTGTCCCCCGCGGGAGGACCCAGTCCTCGGGCAGGTTGCCCTCGTGGCCCATCACCACCTCGGGGACAGGTCTGGCTGTGTCCCCGTGCCCCATCACCACCTCGGGGACAGGTCTGGCTGTGTCCCCCCCGCGCCGCCCCCCGGGATTTCATCCTGGCTGACAGGAGCGAGACCCGCAGCTCCTGCGGCTGCATTTGCAAGTCAACCAGGAGCTGAAGGGCCGGTGGCGGCGGTGGCAGCGGCCACCTGTCCTGTCTACCTGGGGACAGGGACGGGGACGCCCTGGGGAAGGGGGGGCGAGGACGTGGCGAGTCCCGGTGCAGGGGGATGGGGCTGTTCTCTCCCCCGTGTTTTCCCTGGCCGGGGTGGGGGGGGTGTTTGCTTGTCTGGGGGGCTGTTTTCCCTCCCGCGCAGGCTGTAAACACTCAATTAAGCGGGAGCCGCGGTCCTGCCTTCCCTGTCGCTGCGGGTAATTATGTCGGTTTTTCGGTGTCAGGCGCGGCGGGGAAGCGCGATTCCAGCTAATTGGAGCAGCAATCCCAGCCCAGACCCTTCCGCAGCTGCTGGTGCTGCCATGTGACAGCGGCCCGGGGCCCCCCCGGATCGGCGCCTGCAGGATGCCTGGAGCCACCTGTCCCCTGGATCCCACCCACACACCTGCCCCCTGGATCCCAATCCCCCCCTGGATCCCACCTGTCCCCTGAATCCCCCTCTGTATTCCACCTGTCCCCTGGATCCCACCTACCTGCCCCCTGAATCCACCTCCCCCCTGGATTCCATCTGTCTCCTGGTTCCCCATCCACTCCTTGGATCCCCCCCTCCCCCTGGATCCCCCCCTCCCCATCCCCTGGTGCTGCGGGACTGGGTGAAGGACCTGCTGGGTCCTGTCCTTCTCCACTCTGCTGCAGGGTGGGCGTGAACCCCCCCCCCAAGATTTTTTGGGACCCTTTTGGACTCCCCAGACACCTCGGGGGGCTGAGCACACCTGGCAGCCGAGGTGTGTGGGATGGAGGAGCCTTTGGGGATCCAGGGAAAGGATGTGCAGGGAGGAAGCAGCTGCCCCTCAGGGTGGGCAGAACCGGGGGCTGGCGGGGGGACCCGGGATTTGGGGGTGGGGGAGGACCCGCCGCCGCCCATCCCAGGGGAGCCGCACCGGGAGCTCGGCGTCTGCCATTGATTTCTTATTATGGAGTTCAGGAAGAAAAATGAGGCGCTGGGGCTGCGGAGCCGCCGCCGTGATTTGTTGCCTTCTCGGCGTGTCCTGGCGGGGATGGGAATTGATTTTGGAGGCTCTGGAATCAGTCAGCAGGGCTGGGGGAGGGAAGGGGGGGGGGGGCTGGAGAGGGGACGGCTGCTGGGGGATCGGTGCAGCCCCCCGGGATGGGGGAGATGGGACCCCCCGGACCCGCTCGTGGTGCGGGGGCTGCTCCCCACGCCGGGCTGGAGCCGTGGGGGTGGGTGGCAGCCCCTGGAGGGGGGGACGGATCCCTTTGGTGTTGGGGTCCCTGCCCTGGTACCGGGGGTCCCGGGACCAGAGTGGCTCGGGGGGGGATGTGGCTGCAGGAGGGTCCTTGAACCTGCGCCCCACAACCAGCAGCAGGAGAAGGAGAAGGGGAAGGGGAAGGAGGAGAAGCAGGAGGAGCAGGAGGAGCAGCGGGGCCTGGTGGCAGCCACGGGCCCACTCGTGTCCCGCGCTGCCGAGTGCCCCGCGACAGCCCCTTCCCGGTCCCTGTCCCGGTCCCTGTCCCGGTGCCCCCGGGCCGACCCCGCCGCGGCCACCAGAGGGCGCCACAGGCCTCCCGCAGGCCCCGGGGCGAGACCCGGGAATGGGAATGGGAACGGGAATGGGAATGGGAATGGGAACGGAAATGGGAACGGGAATGGGAACGGGAACGGGAATGGGAACGGGAACGGGAATGGAAATGGGAATGGGAACGGGAACGGGAACGGGAACGGGAATGGGAATGGGAACGGGAACGGGAACGGGAACGGGAACGGGAACGGGAATGGGAACGAGAATGGGAACGGGAATGGGAACGGGAACGGGAGTGGGAATGGGAACAGGAACGGGAATGGGAACGGGAACGGCACGAGGGGGGATCCGGCTGGGAGCGTGTGTGTGTGTGTGACATACGTGTGTGTGTGTGTGTGTGTGATATATGTGTGTGTGTGTGACATATATGTGTGTGTGTGTGATGTGTGTGTGTCTGACGTGTGTGTGTCAGGTGTGTCCCTGCCATGTCTTATGTGTCTCAGCTGTGTCCATGTCCCAGCCATGAACGTGCATGTTCCATCCATGTCCCAGCCATGTATGTGTGTGTCCCACCTGTGTCCCAGCCATGTGTGTGTGTTCCATCCATGTTCCATCAGTGTCCCAGCCATGTCCCAGCTCTGTGTGTGTGTGTTCCATCCGTGTCCCAGCCCTGTGTGTGTGTTCCATCCATGTCCCAGCCGTGTCCCAGCCGTGTGCTCCTCTCGGGCCCCCCCGGTGCCTTTGTGCCGATGAAGGACGAGGCCATTGTGTTTATTAAATTGTGTCTCCGCGCGGCGCAGCCCTCGCAGCCGCTGACCCCGGTTATTTATAACGCGGGCGGGGAAATCGCAGCTCCGGGCTGGGGCTTTTCTGCGGAGAATTATGGAAAAAAAAATCGATTGTGCGGGGCTGGGGCCGAGGGGGGGGGGAACTGCGGGGTCGGTTCCAGGAATCGCTTCATGGCAGCGGCTGAGCTGATCCACCCGGCTGCCCAGGACCCCCCCGGCTCTCCAGAACCCCCCCAGGACCCCCCCGGCTCTCCAGAACCCCCCCAGCTCCCCAGAACCCCCCCAGCTCCCCAAGACCCCCCCGGCTCCTCAGGATCCTTCATCAGCTCCCCAAGACCCCTTTGGCAGCTGGGGGGGTTTGCAGCATCACCGGGGGGGTGACAGGGTCTGGGGCAGTCGGGGTCCGGGGGTGTCCCCCCCGTCCAGCCGCGGTGGGGGTCGGAGCTGGGCTCTCCCGGTGCTCCCCCCGCCGCTCCCGTGATTAATGAGGGGAATTAAGGCCGATAATGGCTCTTAAATGACGGCGCCAGTCGCAGGCGCCGCGCCCCGATGGGTGATGGATGTGCCGGGCCCTGGGTGGGCGCGATCGGAGCCGCGTCACGACCAGGGCAGGAGCGAGGAAGGCGCCGTGACGTCATGGCGGTAGGTGACGTCACGTAGCGGGTATGACGTCACACGCCGGCTCAGCGCTGCCGACCCCAGAGGCGCGGTTTGGCAGGGCCGGAGCTGTGCAAATCACCACGACATGTCGCGATAGTGCTGGGGGGTGATGCCCGTCACGGAGCTGCCAGTGCCACTCCCTCCCCTCGGGGTCCCCGGCAGCAGCACCGGGATCCTCCCTCTCTCCCACATCCCCGGGATCCAGCTCTTTCTCCCGGTTCCAAGGCTGATCCCAGAGTGTGGCTCCGAGGGGGGGGTGGGTGGGTCATGGAATCCATCCCGTTAATTCTCCATTTAATTATCGGCTGTTTGTTTATTGTTTGTTTGCTTTGCCTGGGATGGATTTTTTGTGCCGGTTCCCGTCGTGCCAGGGCCGAAATCCGGCGGGAATGACGGCTCTGGTGGGAGCGGGGCCGGATTGAAGGGAAGGGCCCCGTGAGCACCCAGAGGTGACCCCGTGTCACACCAGGGCGTGGTTGGGGGGGGGACCCTCCCAAGCTTGGGGGCACAACCAGTTGGTACCAGCTGGGAGGGCAGGGGGGCTGGGGGGGCTGTGGACTTGTCCCACGGGGTGTGTGGATCAGGAGGGGGCTGGAGGGGCTGTGGACTTGTCCCACGGGATGTGTGGATCAGGAGGGGCCGGGGGGGCTCCGTGGGGCCGGGGGGGCTCAGTGCCGAGGCGGGAGCCCGAGGAATCGTGTGCTCAGGTGCAGGCACGTTCATCCCGAGCCGCAGCATCTCCCATTAATGAAGCACTTCATCACGGCGCCGTGCCGGGGGAGGGGGAAGGGGGCACCCAATTCCAGGTGATAAATTCCCAGCGACGGCCCTGGCTCGCTCGCAGCAGCCGTGATCCTCCTTCATCTTGAATAATATTTTTGGAGCGGTTGTAAAATCACCCGACGCGGCGGCTGCCGGAGGAGCCGAGGGATCCAAACCCCCCTCCCCCGGCCCCCCCCGGCCCCCCCCGGCCCCGGCTCTCCCGTGTGTGTGTCACCTCTCCCTCCGTGTGCCTCTGCACGTGTGCCACCATCTGGGAGCTCCCCCAGGTGTGTCTGTCTGTCTGTCTGTCCGTGCACATGTGCCAGGTGTGTGTGGCTGCACTGCAGCACCTCGGGGTGCCCCCCACCCAGGACCCCCCTCGTGACTCCCTCAGACCCTTGGGGGGGCCCCCCCAGAGCCCTGTTTGCCCCCCTGAATTCCTGAGTTTTGTGGCGATGATCCCCCTTGTCCCACCCAGACCTCTGGGTCCTCCCCTGGACCTCTGAATTTTGGGGTGAAGGCCCACCCAGACCACTGGATCCCCCCCTGAACCCCTGGATTTTGGAGTAAGAGTCCCCCCCAGGCACTGGGCCCACCCAAGACCCAGTGCCTATCTATCTACCCCCATCCCAGGCAGTGAAGTCCCTTCCAGACCCCTGAACTTTGGGGTTAGGGTTCCCCCAGACCTCTGGGTCCTCCCTGGACCCCCAAGTTCCCCCCTGGAACTTGAATTTTGAGGTGAGAATCCCTCCCAGCCCCCTGTGTCCCTTGGATTTTGGGATGGGTCCCTATGGATTGGATGGGTAGACCAGAGCTCCCTGGTTTGGGTGGGTGTGGAGCTGCCCAGATGTGCACATCTGTGTAGCCCACGCCTGTTCCCACCTTTCCCAGGCTTGGCCACTGTAACTCCTTTCTCTCTGGGAAGGATCTGTGTGTTCTCCCTCCCCAAACGCTGATCCCCAACTTGGTGTGTGCAGAGGAGAAGCTCCAGTGGCACCTCTGTGCTGGGGGTTCTGGGGTCACGCTCTTGGAGCCCCCCCACCCCCCCTCCAGGGCTGCTCCCGAGGATTCCCGGCATCCCCACGGAACAGGGAAGCACCACGTGGGATTAGACTGCCTCTTAATTACAGTCATTAATGAGCGTGGAGGCAGCTGGGCTCCGTGGGCAGGGAATCCCTCCGTGTTCCAGGGGAGCTCCTGCAGGGAATGGGG